>NC_090411.1:33854803-34072303 GCF_036365525.1 Heterodontus francisci | reverse complement strand
AGCCCTGCCAGTGAGTGTCGGCAGGCCATATCTCATCAACGCCTCCCAAAACACACGACCTCTACCGCTGAGAAGGACAAGGGCAGCAGACGCATGTAAACACCACCACTTGCAAGTACCCCTCCAAGTCATACACCATCCTGATTTGGAACTATATCGCTGTTCCTTCACCGTCGCTGGGTCAAACTCTTGGAACTCCCTCCCTAACAGCACCTACCCCACGTGGACTGCAGTGGTTCAACAGGAAGGCAGCTCATTATCACCTTCTTAAGGGACAACTAGTGATGGGCAATAAATTCCAGTCTTGCCAGTGGTGCCCATGTTCTGAGAATGAATATACAATAATTTTTGACATCGGACTGGGCATCACCCATATCAATGCCCACTGACTGCATGTGGTCTCAGTGCTCTTGCCTGAGTCAAAAGGTTGTGGGATCAAGTCCTACTCCAGAAACATGAGTGTAAAATCTAAGTTGACATTCCCAGTGTCGTTTTTCAAATGAAATGTTAAACTAAGGTCAGGTTGTCATAAAAGATCCCCTGGCACGAGTTCAAAGAAGAGCAAGGGAGTTTACCCCGGTGTCCTGGAAAATATTTATCCTTCAACCAATACCACAAAAAAAGATTATCTCGTCACTATCACATTGCTGTTTGTGGGATCTTGCTGTGCACACTTAGGGCTGCTGTATTACAACAGCGACAACACTTCAAAAGTACTTCATTGGCTGTAAAGTGCTTTGAGACGTCATGAAAGGTGCTATATAAATGCAAGTTCTTTCTTTTAATGCTCAGGGTCTTTACCTGTTGGTCAATGGAAACGGCATCTAACCCGTGGTACATAATGTTGACCCAGCCATCCTTCGAAGCCAGCACGAAGAGTGACATCAGAGCCTGCGGTAAGGAAACAAAGATACCGTTTACAAAATGGAAGGCTGATGGTTGCCATGGTGACAACTACCGTCTTATCATCATCAGAACACAGGAATGTTTGGAAAGGAATGTTTGATCCCCCTCTAGCTCATTCCTTATTGGTAGATCAACTTGGTCAAATTTACCTTTAATAAAGCAGCAGCCTCAACAGAGAAATAAGCCAGCAAATCAGTTTACCAAGAAGGCAAACACAATGGAGGATCAATCAGTTCGTGCAAAACCCACCATTATCATTCTTTGTGCAAAAGTTAGTGCTGCAACTGACTGCCTGATGTGGGATGATGCTGTCCTTTTAACTCCATATTTAGCAGACGCTGTCACTGTCAAGTTGTTGCAAATGTATTTCACTTCATTTACATCCATCCAGCATGATAACATTGCCCAACTCTTTGAAGATTTGATTATTTTGCTGCGTCCTGTCATTTCCTCCCATCCCAAAAACATGCTGGTTACCATGGTACCATTGGATCTAAACATTTGTTGTTTTTAAAAACATTTTCCTGCGATGAAACATGTCTCATTCCCCCCCACCCCCACTTTATTCTTTAGCTCTGCTCTTACTTACTGCCTTGGAGCATTTTCTGGCTGAGAGAGCAGGTGACCAGCTCCCCAGTCCTTTGACCGAGACACTGCTGGGTCAACGACAGCAAGAAACCAGAGAGGTTGAGACTAGTCCCTCACTCTATCACCTGCCACATCTCAGGTATCACCACTCAATAGATTGGAATCTGTCATTTTCCATTCTCTACATTTATTCGGGCTAAATTACCAGGATACAAACTAGGATAAATAGATAAAATAGTGAGGAGGAAAGCCTTAGAGTACAGGACGATATAGATGGGCTGGTAAGATGGGCGGAGCTGTGGCAGATGGAATTTAATCCTGAGAAGTGTGAGGTGATGCACTTTGGGAGGTCTAACAAAGCAATGGAATATACAATGGATGATCGGACCCTAGGAAGTACAGAGTGTCAGAGGGACCTTGGTGTACTTGTCAATAGATCACTGAAGGCAGCAGCACAGGTAGATAAGGTGGTTAGGAAGGCATATGGGATATTTGCCTTTATTAGCCAAGGCATAGAATATAAGATCAGGGAGGTTATGATGGAGCTGGATAAAACACTAGTTAGGCCACAGTTGGAGTACTGTGTACAGTTCTGGGCACCACATTATAGGAAGGATGTGATTGCACTGGAGAGGGTGCAGAGGAGATTCACCAGGATGTTGCCTGGGCTGGAGCATCTCAGCTATGAAGAGAGACTGGATAGGCTGGGGTTGTTTTCCTTGGAGTGGAGAAAGCTGATGGGGGACCTGATCGAGGTATACAAAATTATGAGGGGCATTGATAGGATCGATAGGAAGAAACTTCTTCCCTTAGCGGAGAGGTCAATAACTAAGGGGCATAGATTTAAGGTAAGGGGTAGGAGGTTTACAGGGGATTTGAGGAAGAATTTTTTCACCCAGAGGGTGAGTGGAATCTGGAACACACTGCCTGAAGGGGTGATAGAGGCAGGAACCCTCACAACATTTAAGAAGTATTTAGATGAGCAATTGAAACGCCATAGCATACAAGGCTACGGGCCAAGTGCGGGGAAATGGGATTAGTTAGGACGGATGCTTGATGGTTGGCGCAGGCGCGTTGGGCCAAAGGGCCTGTTTCTGTGCTGTAAAACACTATGACTCTATAAAAGTAAAATAATGCAGATGCTGGAAATCTGAAATAAAAACAGGAAATGCTGGAAATACTCAACGGTCAGGCAGCATCTGTGCAGAGAGAAGCAAAGTTAACGTTTCAGGCCTGTGATCTTTCATCAGAACTGGCAAAGGTTGGAAAAGGATTAGGTTTTAAGCAAGTGAAGGGGAGGGGGGGTGGGGGAGAGAACAAAGAGGAAGGTGTTTGTTAGGGCGCAGGGCCGGAGAAATTAAATAACAAAGCTGTCCTGGGACAAAGGCAAAATGCGTGTTAATGCTCGTGGTGAAAGACAAAGCATTAGTCCAGAGAGAGTGTTAATGGCAGAATAATGAGCAGCTCCGTCCACATGAAAAATGGGCACATGGTTAAAAAAAAAAAATTTTTTAATAGAAAAATATTAAAAAAGGCCAGTCATGCTCTGAAATTGTTGAACTCAAGGTTGAGTCTGCAAGGCTGTAGAGTGCCTAATCGAAAGATCAGGTGCTGCTCCTCGAGCTTGTGTTGATGTTTACTGGAACATTGCAATCTGATGAAAGGTCACAGACCTGAAACATTAACACTGTTTCTCTCTCCACAGATGCTGCCAGACCTGCTGAGTATTTCCAGCACTTGCTGTTTTTATTAATAGGCCTGTATTCCCTGGAATTTGATCAAGGTTTTCAAAATATTAAGGGGAGCAGATGGTGTAGATAGAGAGAAATTATTTTTCTGGTTGGGGACTCCAGACTAGGGGCCATAGTCTAGAAATTAGAGCCAGACCTTTCAGGAATTAAATGAGGAAACACTTCTACACACAAAAGATGGTAGAAGTTTGGAACTCTATCATACAAGTAGCAATTGATGTGACATCAATTGTTAATTTTAAATCTGAGATTGATAGATTTTTGTTAGCCAAAGGTATTAAGGGATATAGAGTTAGGTCGCAGATCAGCCATGATGTTATTGAACGGCAGAACAGGTTTGAGGGGACGAATGGCCTCCTCCTGTTCTTCTGCCCCTTCAATATACCATTCATTACAGACCAGTGATCAATATTTACTGATATCTCTTCTCTTTGGCCTCCTTGTCTCGAGAGACAATGGGTAAGCGCCTGGAGGTGGTCAGTGGTGTGTGGAGCAGCGCCTGGAGTGGCTATAAATGCCAATTCTAGAGTGACAGGTTCTTCCACAGGTGCTGCAGAAAAATTTGATTGTCGGGGCTGTTACACAGTTGGCTCTTCCCTTGCGCCTCTGTCTTTTTTCCTGCCAACTGCTAAGTCTCTTCGACTCGCCACACTTTAGCCCCGCCTTTATGGCTGTCCGCATTCATGTTACCCAATGATGAGGAGGTTGTTGGGAAAGTCAGCAGGTGAGAAATCTGTACCTGTCCCAGGTTGTCAAAGTTGTACTTGTGATGAATCCACCTGTAGTTGGCCAGCAAGCAGTCCGATCTGTTGGTGACATTGCGAGTGTCCTGACCCTGGCAGTAGTAGAACTTGCCTTTGAAAAGCTGAAAGAGTCAAAAGGGCAGCATTAACAGTGGTGTGGCTGTAAATCTTCCTTGGGAAGAACAGGGTCAAGTGAGGGAAGGGATTCCCAGGCTGATTAAATGTCTGACAGACCACATGGCCATCCTTACCCCAGCCAATGCTGCGGGGGTGGGGAGTGGGGGGAGGTTGGCTCCCAAAATCCATATAGTGAAGGTTGGACGGAGAGTTGCCCACACCCATCGGACATGGGTACCCCTCTGGATGTCAACCCAGAATTCCGAACCAGAGTTCTGGTCTCCACTAACTGCCACGGTCTGGAGTTGGATTCAAACCCAGACATTCCAACTCAGAGGTTGCAGTGCTCCATTAACTGCTGGCTTCATTAATGGGGTGAAATTGCTCAGAGCCTCCGAGAGTCATTCAAATGGCTATACGTCATCTTTTACCGTATCAAGTCAGGGAGACATTCTTTGATTTCTCCTCACCAAGCTCTGAACAGGTAAAAATGTCAATGTAGGATCAGTGAGGTAAAGTGCATTCACTCTCGAGAGAATGTTTAGGAGGATAGGTAAAAGCTCTGTTAAAGTAAATGCGACAAGTTTAGTGGGAGCTTGTTGTTTATAGCCACACAGTAATTGTTCTGTTCAGACACACCTAACAAACTTGATCATTGGCTGTAAAGCACTTTGGGATGCTCTGGGGTGGGGAAAGGCGCTATAGAAATGCAAGTTCTTCCTCTTCTTTTTCTTTAAACCTGGTGAATGTCCAGCAGCTTTTGTCTGTAGTTTCCCTATAATATGACAGGGTGTGGTGGAAGGGAAAGATTTTGTCCTGGAAACAGGTTGACTTTCCAACTTAATGTGTAAAGTTTCTGCTCAGTTGTGCTAGTTTTTCCACGCAATTCCCCCGAAATTGGCCAAATCAGTGCAAAATATTGTGGAATTTTACATGCAAATTACGTCTGGCGCAATTCAAGCTTCCACAATTTTTTGCGCTCACTTAAAAAACATTGGGCCAGAAGTGGCCCAATTCACAAAACTGACTGCGCTCTCAGATTGGATGAATAACCACGGCAAGGTTCCACTAACTGTGTTTCTTTGTGGGCTTTTGAAGAGCCTCTTAAAATTAAAGCTTTTTTTTAGCCCAAGGACACTACTAAGCAGAACTTAAAAGCTTTTGAATGTATATGTTTTAATTTAATAAAAAACTGTCTACTGTACATCAATGAAACTGATAAATGGCTCTGTATCATTTTTTAAATCATTGGGTTACTCACAGGTGGCGGACCAGACACTCTGATTAAAAATGTCTATTTTTGTGATTTTCAGTGTATTAATAAAATCACGCCTAGTTATCACTTTTAAATATCTCAGTAAATGTTTTTAAAAGTAAATGTAAAGAAAATTCTAAAACGCTGCTCGATTGTGCAGGTTTGCGGCAGATTTTGCGTCACCGATATGCAAATGAGTTTGAGCGGAAACTTGAGGGGACAAGTTCCTTTCAAAACTAATGCAGTTTTGGGTGTAATTTGCTCCTGGATTGCCAATTGCACCCAAAGCGGATCCTCCATTGTCTTTGACACTAATCCCTGTAACTAGGCCAACTTGTGGAGTCTGCTGCAAATGAAAACAACCTGCAGAAAACAAAGCTAAACGTCCTGGTGTTTCAGTCGTGCTTTCCCTTCCAGTTAAGGTGCCAAGTCTAATCACGCAAGATCCATTCTGGAGCACAGTTTTGTTTGGTTCAATCTGACCTTCCTCCAACTGCTAGATTCCTGTCAAAGCCTTGCTGACAAAACAGGCCAGGCTTGAGCTGCTTTGAAATCACAACTGAATTTAGGTGCTGTTTTTTCTTTCTCCATTTACACACCTCGAGGATAACTCTCAAGTTCTCTCTCTGACTGTCCCTCATTAGGGGCAGCAACTCTCCCAGGATCGCATTGGAGTCTCCGGGAATTAAAGATTAATCTCCTACTGCGAGAGACTCATTTTTAGTATTAGGGAGGGACTCCTGAAAACAGGAGCCTTTTCAATTAAACAGAAATGTGATCAGTGATCAATATGATTATCTCATATCAGATGGGTGCATGGACAAGTCTAAACCAATTGCAGAATCCTTTCCATTCAGTTTAATCAGCAGTCCATCAGCGACAACAGATAACAAATTCTGATGTGCTCTGGGGAGTTGGTAATTAAGACAATTACTTACTAAATTGTGAAGTTCTTGGAAAGGGCATCATGAATATGGTAAAAGGAGTGCAAGATAACATCTTCTGAGGCATTATTAATAAACAGAAACATCTTGAATTTAAACTGTGCAATTGGATAATTAGAGCTGGTTAAAGCTAAAGCTTGGATTTCTCTCACGCTCCGGGTGAGTCAGCTCAGGATTTGATTCCGATAAGTTAGTACCTCACCCAACTGGGCATTGTTCACAAGTGTGTATCTGGATCTGTATGGGCAGTGACTAATCACAAGCTATTCAAACATAGTAGGCATCACCATAGCAATCAACTCCCGTCATTACCTGAAAACCACATGGTGAATTGGTCACGTTTAATAACAAACTTCATTTGATGGGAGGCAATTGGTTTGTCTTTGATAAGCTGAATCCCATCTTATCCTTCCTCTTCCTTTGCCCTTTCTGGTGTCCATTCCATCCCTCCTTGGTGAATATTTCCACTGAATGTCCACCTGGTCCATGTTTATATTGACTTGCCCGCCTTAGGTGGGGAAGGAGGCTGATTGCATTCCAGACGGTGGCCATTTGGTTTGTTAGTATGGTCAACCTCATCTAACTCTATCAGAATAACCCTCATTTACCTTCTGCCTCATGCGCTTGGCTAGCTTCCCCTTAAATGTGTTTATAATATTCACCTCACCTACTCCCTGTGGTAGTGAGTTCCACATTCTCACCACTCTCTGAGTAAAGAGGTTTCTTCTGAATTCCCTGTTGGATTTCTTGTCGACTATTTAATATTGATAGCCTCTTTTTGTGCCACCAATCAATCAGGAGATCTTCCGCTTCATTAAGAACAGCCAACCTCAGTCTTTCACTTGCCGATCTATTGTTGGTTAGGATCATTCATTTTGTCTAGCTGTAGTGCAAGTGAGATGTGTGTGAGTTGTTGTACACTTTGGGTGTACAAGCACAGTTTTGTACTTCATCTGCAAATGGGCAGTTAACAATTGTGTAAACTTTCGCCTCAACTACCTGAAAGCCTCCCCTAAGCAATCTTTGTGGGACCTTGCATTGTGCAAATTTCATTCTCGGTATGTGAGCATCACCTGCAAAACTGACACTTATGGAACATTTGAGAAGGTGGTGGTGAGCCGCTTCTTGAACCGCTGCAATCTGTGTGGTGTTGGCACTCGCAACCGTTTGCCTGTGTGAAAACAGGCTGCCCTGTCCCCTGCGTTCCAATAGTGACTGCACTTCAGGAGTACTTTGTTGGATACAAAGTGGATTGGGACACCCTGAGGACATGGTTAGAAGATGATTATTTTAAGTATAGATTCTAGTTAGAGCTGCTGAATTCAGGTGGATGCTTTTAACACTAAACAAGACAGTCCATTAACAAATCTCCAGAGTGACTTCCCTCTCCATTGATATGTCATACTGCTATTTATATTGCTCATCCAAAATTACTTCGACTAAACTTTGAGAACGGAAGAAACTTTTATTGAAATTATAATCCAGTGACTGACATTCAACCCACTACATCTTTGGCAATATAGGTACATTTTTGGTACTACATTCAAAATGCAAATGAGATAGATTTCTTTTAGAAAGCAACAATTTGGGGCACAGTCTCTGAGTAATTTGAGACACAATGTGTGTTGAATGTGCTTGGGAGGAGCAGATGATGTCGGACTGAAAACAAAAAAGGCTGGAAATACTCAGCAGGTCAGGCAGCATCTGTGGAGAGAGAAACAGAGTTAACGTTTCAGGTTGATCAACCCTGATGAAAGGTCATCGACCTGGAACATTGGGCAGGATTTTCCCCGGGAACTTCGGAACCCCTGCGGTCAGGGTCAAATGGGGGGGTCAGATGCTGCAACAGTGTTTGGGAACAGTCACCTGGCTGTGATTTTCCCCGAATTGGCCAATTAATGACCAGAGGGCAGGCTTGCCATCCAGTTGAGGATAGCGAGCGGGCTGTCGATGCTGGAGAGCCAATAGGAGGCCCTCCAGCACTGAAGGAGCAGCAGGTTGCCTTTTCAGGTGAGTGAGGCAGAGGGTCCCCAAGATGGAGGTGTCCTCTCTCCAACATTTTTTAACTGCAAAATAAAAAAATGGCCTCAGCAGCTGGGCCACCGTTGTGGAGGGGAAGCTTCACCATAGGGCGGCCTGCGGCTGGAGCTGAAGCCAGGCAAGCGTGGAGGGCCTCTCAGCCTGCCTGGAGCACTGGACCCCACCCACCCCCACATCCGACACCGGTCTGCCACCGGGACGCCGCCGAGAGGTACCTCCAGGGATCTGCAGGTTGCCTGGAAAATTCCAGTCGGCCTCCGACAATAGGCCTTAACCACGTGAATTTGCTACCCACTGCTTGGAGGCAGGTGGTCCTGCTGCCCACCAGCCTCCCCTCCTCCCTTAATCCCACCTCCGGGAAAATGGCCCGGGGTCATGATGGAGCCGGGAAACACACGTGCCAGCCGACGACGCGAAATTCCGCACCCAGCCACCTCCATGCCCACCCCAATTGGGGCCCAGAAATTCGGCCTGAAACATTAACTCTGTTTCTCGCTCCACAGGTGCTGCCTGACCCGCTGAATATTACCAGCATTTTCTGTTTTTATCTCAAATTTCCAGCATCTGTGGTATTTTGCTTCTCTATAGCTGACTTTGGACCAATGGTTCCCAGGGCTCTTCACCACTGGGGCTTTCCCTCACCTTATGTTGTAGACTTATTGATAGAGATTGATCGCTGTGATTGGTCAATGAACCCATTATCATTGTCTCATGTGACTACCAGGACAATAGAAGGTGAACGAAATGGACTTTGGCTTTTTATCGTTCAACAATTGCTATGTTCTCCTAGTTGGTAATGTCAAGCAGCTCTCATCTTCCATCCTCAATGCATCATCACATTATTCTGTTCCACTCATCAACAACAAAAACAACTTGCATTTATGTAGCACCGTTACCATGGTAAAACATCACAAGATGTTCCACAGAAGTAATTATCAAACAAAATTTGACACCGAGCCACATACAGAGATATTGACCAATCTGCACCTTCTCCTTTGTTATCTCTTGTCCCACCCCGACCTCACTTGTTTATAATCTGTAACTTTTCTAATATTTGTCAGTTCCGAAGAAGGGTCACTGACCCGAAACGTTAACTCTGCTTCTCTTTCCACAGATGCTGCCAGACCTGCTGAGTGATTCCAGCATTTCTTGTTTTTGTTACAGAGATATTGAGACAGCTGAGCAAAGTTCAGTCAAAGAGGAAGATTTGAAGGAGTGTCTTAAAGGAAGAGAGAGAGGCGGAGAGGATTAGGGAGGGAATTCCAAAACTTCTGTTCACATAAATAGGAGGGAATAAAATAAAATTGGTAATAAGCTAAGAGGTAGATGCAAAATTAGGGATAAAAACTGCAAATGTCCTGTTCTGCTGCTGTATGTATATCTTGAAAACGGAACCAGAACCAAACTATATTCACTACAGAGTCTTTAAAACACAAAGGGGACCACTTTAGTTTTGGATGCCAATCAGGCAGGAGATGGGGAGGGTTCTGTTAACGCTGCATCAATGGGAGGTTAAATCAATCTTTTTGCTCATTAACACGGAATCAGCAAGGTGCCCAGAGCTTAAGGGGATTTCCTGTCAGCAATTCCCTGATTGGAATGGTGGGAAAGCCATGCTGTGGTACCTTAAAGGGTGGAAGCATCAGGAGTGAAAGGGAACATCAACTTTGGGCGATAGAGAAATCCTTTGCAGCATCTAACTGACAGAATAATCAAGCAGTGGGTCAACACTTGGTGTCATTTATAGACATAAACAGGGTGGTCATGAGGTGAAAATCACCCTGAAAATATCTGTCAGCGATCTGCAACACCACTGAAGACTTTCTCTGATCTTGTGTCTGGTTTGTTTGATGTGCTAAATGATAAATCCAGCTGTCAGCAGCTCTGCTCAACCTTAAAGTGATTGCAACTTCTGTGAATGCAGGCGTGAAGGTGTTACATTGGAAAGCGTGCCTGCATGCAGCAAGACTTGGACAGCATTCAGGCTTAGGCTGATAAGTGGCAAATAACATTCACGCCAAACAAGTGCCAGGCAATGACATTCTCAAACCAGAGAGAATCTAACCATCTCCCCTTGACATTCAAAGGCATTACCATCACTGAATCCCCCACTATCAACATCCTGGGGGCTTGCCATTGACCAAAACCTTAACTGGACCAGCTATATAAATACTGTGGATGCAAAAGCAGGTCAAAGTCTAGGAATCCTGTGACGAGTAACTCACCTCCTGACTCCCCAAAGCCTGTCCACAATCTACAAGACACAAGTCAGGAGTGTGATGGAATATTCTCCACATGCCTGGATGGGTGCAGCTCCAACAACACTCAAGAAGTTCGACACCATCCAGGACAAAGCAGCCTGCTTGATTGGCACCACATCCACTACCTTCAACATTCACTCCCTCCACCACCGATGCACTGTGGCAGCAGTGTGTACCATCTACAAGATGGTGGAAACTTGCCAAGCCTCCTTCAACAGCACCTCCCAAACCCACGACCTCTACCAACTAGAAGGACAAGGGCAGCAGACGCATGGGAACATCACCACCTGCAAGTTCCCCTCCAAGTCACACACTATCCTGACTTGGAACTATATCACTGTTCCTTCACTGTCGCTGGGTCAAAATCCTGGAACCTCCTTCCTAGCAGCACAGTGGGTGTACCTACCCCATGTGGACTGCAGTGGCTCAAGAAGGCAGCTCACCACCACTTTCTCAAGGGCAATTGGGGATGGGCAATAAATGCTGGCCTGGCCAGTGATGCTCACATCCCATAAACAAATAAAGAAAGGAATGTTGTCATCCCCATGCTACAACAGCGACTACACTTCAAAAGTAAGTCATTGGGTGTAAGGCACCTTTGGGATGTTCTGAGGTTGTGAAAGGCGCTATATAAATGCAAATCTTTCTTCTTTCTATACTGCACCTTTGATTAAATGTGTGTCAGTGGGGAAATGGGATTTTCCTGTGCGGAGGAATTGTTAGCCATTCTTCCCCTAATGGCAGCTGGTGAACAATTCATAATCTGATTTTACAACTTCACTGTAAATCGTGTTAATCTCGCGTTATTGTAAACGTGGAGATCAAAGTGAAATATGGGCTGTAAATAATGTAATCTATCAATCAGCAACAGCAGCAACATACGAATTATTTATTCCCCTCATTTTCAGTTTGTGGAACCCTCACTGTGTTTTCCTTAAAACAGAGACTGCATTTTAAAAACACAGCAACTCTTTGGCTGCCAAGTGCTCTGAGACACCCTGAGGATGTGATAAGGCACTGTGTAAGTGCTTTTCTTCCTTTAACATACAGTCATTTAATGCATGATGAGTTTAACTGGGCACCCACGCAAAATTCCTCTCTCCACTACCAATACAAAGATTTCATAGCTATTACAGAAACATGGCTTAAGGAGGGACAGGAATGGCAGCTCAACGTTCCTGGTTACAGGGTTTTCAGATGCGATAGGGAGGGGGATAAGAAAGGAGGTGGAGTGGCAATTTTGGTCAAGGAAACTATTACAGCTGCGAGGAGGGATGATATGTTGGAAGGTTCATCAAATGAGGCCATATGGATTGAGCTAAGGAACAAAAATGGGGCAATCACACTGCTGGGAATGTACTATAGACCCCCAAACAGTCAGAGGGAGATAGAAGAGCAGATATGTAGACAATCTCTGAGAAGTGCAAGAACAATAAGGCAGTAATAGTAGGGGATTTTAATTACTCCAATATTAACTGGGATAGTTTTAGTGTGAAAGGAATTGAGGGAGCAGAATTCTTGAGGTGCATTCAGGAGAACTATTTTGCCCAGTATGTAGCAAGTCCAACAAGAGAGGGTGCAGTTTTAGACTTAGTTTTAGGAAATGAAGATGGGCAGGTGGAAGGAGTGGCAGTGGGAGAGCATTTTGGTGGTAGTGATCATAATTCAGTCAGATTTAACATAATAATGGAAAAGCACAGAGATTGAACAGGAGTTAGAGTTCTCAATTGGGGCAAGGCTATTTTTACTAAACTGAGGAGTGATTTAGCGAAAATGGACTGGAAACAGCTACTTGAAGGTAAATCAGTGTCAGAACAGTGGGAGGCATTAAAAGGGGAGATTCAAGGGGTTCAGAGTAAACATGTTCCCAAAAAGAAAAAGGGTGAGATGTCCAAATCTGGAGCCCCAGGATGTCAAGGAGTTTACAGGGTAAGATAAGGCAGAAAAGGAAAGCTTATGTCCGACACCGAGAATTCAATACTACAGAAAGCCGAGAGGTATAGAAAGTGGAGGGGTGAAATCAAAAAGGAAATTAGGAAAGCAAAGAGAGGGCTTGAAAGAATATTGGCAAACAAGATCAAGGTGAACCTAAAGATGCTTTATCAATACATTAAGAGTAAGAAGATAACTAAGGAGAGAGTAGGGCCCATAAAAGACCAAAAAGGCAACTTATGTGTAGGGCTGGAAGATACTGGTATGGTTCTTTATGAATACTTTGTGTATGTCTTCACAAAAGAGGCGTATGATGCAGATATTGTAGTTAAGGAGGAGGAGTGTGAAGTATTGGATGTGATAAACAAAGGGAGAGGAAGTATTAATGGGATTAGCATCCTCGAAAGTTGATAGATCACCAGGACCAGATGAAATGTACGCTAGGCTGTTAAAAGAAGCAAGAGAAGAAATAGCAGAAGATCTGACCATCATTTTGCCGTCCTCTCTGGATATAGGTGTGGTGCTGGAGGATTGGAGAAAAAGGGAGAAAAGGATTGACCGAATAATTACAGGCCAGTCAGTCTAACCTTAGAAGTGGGCAAATGATTGGAATCTATTTTGAGAGACAGGATAAACTGTCACTTAGAAAGGTACAGGTTAATCAAGGATAGTCAGCATGGATTTGTTCAGGGAAGATCTTGTTTGACCAACTTGATCGAAGGTTTTGAAGAGGTAACAAGGAAGACATGTGAGGATAGTGCAGTTGATGTGGTCCACATGGATTTTAGCAAGACATTTGACAAGGTCCCATATGGCAGTTAAAATTAAATCAGATTATGGCATTGGTTAAAAAAATAAAATCCCAAAGAATCCAGGGAAATGCAGCAAGGTGGATACAAAATTGGCTCAGTGGCAGGAAACAAAGGGTAATCATTGACGGGTGTTTTAGCGACTGGAGGGCTGTTTTCAGTGGCGTTCTACCAGCTTCAGTACTGGATCCCCTGCTTTTTGTGGTATATATCAACGATTTGGACGTAAATGTAGGGGGCATGATCAAGAAGTCTGCAGACGACACAAAGTTGGGCATGTGGTAGATAGCGAGGAGGATAGCTATAGGCTGCAGGAAGATATTGATGGTCTGGTCAGATGGGCAGGAAAGTGGCAAATGGCATTCAACCTGGATAAGTGTGAGGTGTTGCATTTGGGGAGGTCAAACAAGTCAAACAAGGTGCCCATCCCAGGGCACCTTCCCCTGCAATCGCAGGAGGTGTAATACCTGCCCATTTACCTCCTCTCTCCTCACTATCCCAGGCCCCAAACACTCCTTTCAGGTGAAGCAGCGATTTACTTGTACTTCTTTCAATGTAGTATACTGTATTCGCTGCTCACAGTGTGGTCTCCTCTACATTGGGGAGACCAAGCGCTAGACTGGGTGACCGCTTTGCGGAACATCTCCGCTCAGTCCGCAAGCAGGACCCTGAGCTTCCGGTTGCTTGCCATTTCAACACTCCCCCCTGCTCTCATGCTCACATCTCTGTCCTGGGATTGCTGCAGTGTTCCAGTGAACATCAACGCAAGCTCGAGGAACAGCATCTCATCTACCGATTAGGCACACTACAGCCTGCCGGACTGAACATTGAGTTCAATAATTTCAGAGCATGACAGCCCCCCATTTTACTTTCATTTTTAGTTATTTTTTCTTCCTTTTTTTTTTACATTCTTTTTTACATTTTTTACAATCTTTTTTTGCATTTATTTCATTTCATCTTAGTTTGTTCAGTTTGCTTACCCACCGTTTTTTTCAGGTTTTTTTTCAGGTTTGCACTTGCTGCTGTTCAATATTCAGTATATTCACACCTAATCTGTACTAATGCTTTGTCTTTCAACACACCATTAACATATTGTTTGCCTTTGCTCCGTGACCTTTTGGTCAGCTATGTGGCCTGGTCCAATCTGCACCTTCTCCTTTGTTATCTCTTGCCCCACCCCCACCTCACTTGCTTATAATCTGTGACTTTTCTAATATTTGTCAGTTCCGTAGAAGGGTCACTGACCCGAAACGTTAACTCTGCTTCTCTTTCCACAGATGCTGCCAGACCTGCTGAGTGATTCCAGCATTTCTTGTTTTTGTGGCAAAGAAATACATAATTGATGGGAAAATACTGAGAAGTGTAGAGGAAGTGAGGGACCTTGGAATGAATGTCCACAGATCCCTGAAGGTAGCAGGACAAATCGATAAGTTGGTTAAGAAGGCATATTGGAATCCTTTCCTTTATTAGCCGATGTATAGAATGCAAGATCAGGGAGGTTATGCTGGAACTGTATAACTCATTGGTTAAGCCACAACTTGAGCATTGTGTACAATTCTGGTCACCTCATGACAGAAAGGATGTAATTGCACTAGAGAAGGTACAAAGGAGATTTATGAGGATGTTGCCAGGACTGGAAAAATGCAGCTATGAGCAAAGATATAGGCTGGGGTTGTTCTCCTTGGAACAGAGAAGGCTGAGGGGAGATCTGATTGAAATGTACAAAATTTTGAGGGGCCTGGATAGAGTGGAGGTGAAGGGTCTATTCACCTTAGCAGAGAGGTCAGTGACGAGGGGGCATAGATTTAAAGTGATTGGCAGAAAAATTAGAGGGGAGATGAGGAAAAACTTTTTCACCCAGAGGGTGGTGAGGGTCTGGAACTCACTGCCTGAAAGGGTAGTTGAGGCAGAAACCCTCAACTCATTCAAGGGGAGTCTGGATATGCACCTCAAGTGCCGTATTCTGCAGCGCTACGGACCAAATGCTGGAATGTGGGATTAGAATAGGTGATCATTTTTCAGCCAGCAGAGACACGATGGGCCGTGACCTCTTTCTGTGCCTTAAATGCCTTATGATTCTATCTTTGATCTGTTTTTTGTTTAAAGCACAGTGGGAACTTGATATTTTGGAAACCATTAGCTTATGGGATTTCTAACATCTCTTTTCTTTTTCTTTATTTCCCACACGGTCCTTGAATTCTGAGGAATTGGGATGGCCTGGGGACTGGTGCAAGTCATGGATTGGGATGATTAAACCACTGCCTATTTCCCTTTGGAGGGGGAGAGTGGGGGTTGCCTGTCTTTCACTCAACTCTTCTCCCCTGTGACTGAGATTGGCAACACTCCTTAGAATTTTACAAAACCTTACAGCACATAAAGAGGCCATTTGGCCCATCATGCTTGTGCTGACTCATGAAAGGGGCAATGGAGACACATCAAAGAATCTCATTATCGGGAACAAAGGAGAGATACACTCCTCCCGTTGAATACAATTTACAAGGAGAATGTTCTGTGCTCATTACAATTTCACAGGAGATTTGCATTGGCACCGAATGTATGTCAGAACGTTTCCAGAATGGATTAAGATTGCGTGTACCTCATGATAGCTCCACCAGAATTAATCACTCCCAGATATATCATAAGAGGTTCTCAAATCATGGAAATTCCAACACACAAGGAGGACATTCGGCCCATTGTCCTCGCTACTTGCTGGAACTCTCATATTTCTTTGCTCTATTGTGTAACCTTTAAATTCATCTTCAAGTGTTAATGACTTCCCTCTTAAATATGACTAACTCTGCTTCAGTAGTCTCTTGTGTTGATGAAGCCCACTTTCTAATAACTTGCATTCTTTAACACCTCCCTTCCTGCTTCGAGTTTCATCTTGAGTTTCTGCCTCTTGTTATCACTCCATAAACCGGTGGAAATTTTACATAGAATTACACAGAAACTACAGCACAGAAGCAGGCCATTCGGCCCAACTGATCCATGCTGGTGTTGATGCTGCACACGGGCCTCCTCCCAACATCTCATCCTCTCTGCAAATCTTTTTATTCCTTTCTCCCTTGTGTGTTTATCCAGCTTCTCCTTAAATGCATTGATGCCATCTTTTCTGTCACTATTTGCCCTTTCAGAATCAGGGAATCTTGCAGCACAGAGGAGGCCATTCTGCCCATCGTGCCTGTGCCAGCTCTTTGAAGGAACTATCCAATTAGTCCCACTCCCCGCTACTCTTTCTCCATAACCCAGAAACTTTTTCCCTTCAAGTATTTATCCAACTCCCTTTTGAAAGTTATGATTGAATCTGCTTTCAGGCAGTACATTCCTGATCGGAACAACTTGTAAAAAGTGCTTTCCTCGTGTCGCCACTGCTCCTTTTGCCAATTACTCTAGTCACCGATGCTCCTGCCACTGGAAACAGTTTCTCCTTATTTCCAGGCTTGGGCTGATAAGTGGCAAGTGACATGTGTGCCACACAAGTGCCAGGCAATGTCCATCTCCAACAAGAGAGAATCTAACCATCTCCCCTTGACATTCAACGGCATTACCATTGCTGAATCCCCGACTATCAACATCCTAGGGGCTACCATTGACCAGAAACTGAACTGGAGTAGCCATATAAATACCATGGCTACAAGAGCAGGTCAGAGGCTAGGAATCCTGAGGCGAGTAACTCATCTACTGACTCCCCAAAGCCTGTCCACCGTCTACAAGGCACAAGTCAGGAGTGTGATGGAATACTCTCCACTTGCCTGGATGGGTGCAGCTCCAACGACACTCAAGAAGCTCGACACCATCCAGGACAAAGCAGCCCGCTTGATTGGCACCCCATCTACAAATATTCACTCCCTGCACCACCAACGCACAGTGGCAGCAGTGTGTACCATCTACAAGATGCACTGCAGCAATGCACCAAGGCTCCTTAGACAGCACCTTCCAAACCCGTGACCTCTACCAACTAGAAGGACAAGGGCAGCAAATGCATGAGAACACCGCCATCTGCAAGTTCCCCTCCAAGCCACACACCATCCTGACTTGGAACTATATCGCCGTTCCTTCACTGTCGCTGGGTCGAAATCCTGGAACTCCCTTCCCAACAGCACTGTGGGTGTACCTACCCCAAATGGACTGCAGCGGTTCAAGAAGGCAGCTCACCACCACCTTTTCAAGGGCAATTAGGGATGGGCAATAAATGTTGGCCTGGCCAGCAACACCCAAATCCCATGAATGAATAAAAAAAAAACTCGATTAAATTTTTTTTTAGAATTTTGGACAATAATATCAGATCCTCTTTACCCCTCTGCCACATTCGGAATGCATTTGAAATCTGATTCCGTTACTCCTTATTTGGCTGGATGTTACTATTCAGTGCTCTGACTAGCTCTACCTCTCTCCTAGCTTCAGCCTGACAGCAGGCAGTCTGCTTTAAGCCTAAATTCAGCAGATCCTGGACACAGAGCTGTCTGTCAAAGAGATGTACAGGAATCCCGATCCTGCCTTTCTCGATGGCCAGCTGCACAACTTCCCCTTGGTTACGACTGTCAATCAAATCTATTATTTTAAAAAAGATCCCCAGGATGTCAAGCACACGGATTGAATTGGGTCACTTGATGCCTTCTGGTTCAACCCATTGATCATTGCCAGTATATTTGATCAATATGTGATTGTAGGAAATGATCACTCGCTCACGAGCTATCAGGTGCACTGCTTCAGAAGAATAGAGCTAAGGATTGGCATTTAACAATCATTTGCATATTTAACAACCCTTTGTGCCACAGGAATGCACTGCATATGCATATTAATGCCTTCGCCATATCAACCAGTAATGTATATTCTCTGCAGTTTGACAAAGCTGCCAGAAGCATTTACTTTTACTCCAGGATGCAACATGACCCCAAGAGAAAAGAATGAAGTGATAAACGGTACAGAAAAAAAAATCCTTGTTCGTTTGTCACAGGCACCTTATCAAATTCTTTCTGAGAGTCCTAATATACCACTGCATTCCCTTTGTCTACAGGCTTACTGATTTCCTTGGAGAATTCAACTAAATTTGTCAAGCATAAATTGCCCTTTACAAATCCATGCTGACTACCCTTGATTAGACTATACCTTTCGAAGCGTTGACTTATAATATCTCTTGTTATTCTCTCCAGCAATTCTTCGACTGACAATGTGAGACTAGCTGATCTATAGGTACCTGGCTTATTCTCTCTCCCTTTTCAACAAGGCTGTAATATTCGGCACTCTTCAGTCCAACAGTACAAATAATTTTGGAAAATCTTTGGTACTTTCATTACTAACTTCCTTCAACATTCTGGAGAGGTAACACTCTCACCTCTCTGCTGGAAGGACATCGGTTCAAGTCTCCACTCCAAGACTTGAGCCGAGAATCCAGGCTGACACATCCAGTGCAGTACTGAGGGACTGCTGCACTGTCAGATGTGCTGTCTTTCAGATAAGACAATAAACTGAGGCCCTCATCTGAGTGAAGGTAAAAGATTCCATGGCCACAATTTCAAAGAAGTGCAAGGGAGATCTCCCAGATGTCTAGATCAACATTTGTCCCTTGACCCTAAAGGCCTGCTACCCGACCCGAACCCAACGGGACCCGACGACGTGTCGGGTTCTGCTCGGGTCGGGTCGCTCCTCCGGGTCCGGCTTTCGGGCTCGGGTCGGGCTGGATCTGGGTGAGTATTGCATTTTGCTTTGCTGGACAGTGTCAAAAGTTGAAAAGCCTTCCTGAGCTGGGAGTCCGGGACGTCAAGGAGGGAAACTCTGAGTCTGCGCAGTGAGCGAGTGAGTGTCTCCATGACGTCATCGCGCTCACGCTGCAGCTTCCTGCAGATTCGGAATGGGAGGTAGGTAAAGTGAACATTCCGGTGGTCAGGTCAGGCTCGGGTCGGGCGTGGGAAAAAAATGGAGGGATTCAGGACGGGCCGGGCTGGGCTCGGGTCTGGTGTGGTTCTGTCGGGTTCGGGTCCGTTTTTTTCTCCCTTGACCTGAGGTGGCCTTTACTTGACCCACATCACTAAAACAGAATATCTGGTTGTTATCACATTGCTATTTGTGGGATCTGTGCAAAGTTGCTACTGTGTTTCTTACATTGCAACAGTGACTTCACTTCAAAAGTACCTCATTGGCTGTGGAGCGATTTGGGTCAACCAGAGATTGTGAAAGGAGCTATATAAATGCAAATTGAGGGGAGATGATGTCACTGGACTAGTAATCCATAGGCACAGGCTTATGCCCTGGGGACATGGGTTCAAGTTCCACCATTGCAGTGGGAGAATTTAAATTCAACTAATTGATAAAAAAATATGGAACTGAAAGCTAGTCTCAATATTGGTATCATGAAACTATCATCGATTGTGGTAAAAAGAAAACATCTGGTTTACTAATGTCCTTTAGGGAAGGAAATCTGCCATCCTTACCTGGTCTGGCCTACATGTGACTCCAGACCCACAGCAATGTGGTTGACTCTTAACTGAAATGGGATAGCAAGCCACTCAGTTGTGAAGGGCAACTCGGGATGGGCAAGAAATGCTGACCTTTCCAGTGACGCCCACATCGTATGAACGATTAAAAAAATCTTTCTTTCCTTTCTGTTAAAGGTTTAAGGTTTTGAGTTGACAATGGTGGCCATTCACAGTCCTTCCATGAGAAAGAGAAGGCAGCTTTGAAGCAGTTCCTTTTTCAAAGTATGACCAGAGTTTATCAAAGAACATGAGGCCATAGGTCAGCACTACTTGGTGATATTATTGATAGACATCTAAATATGATGAACACATATTACAAGGTATCAAATGGTAGGTTTTAAGGAGCATCTTAATGGAGGAAAGAGAGGTGGAGAAGTTTATGGAGGGAATTCGAGAGCTTAGGCTTTTGGCAACTAAACACACGACTGCCAATGGTGGAGCAATGAAATCAGGGTAGCTCAAGGGGCCAGAATTAGAGGAGCGCAGGTATCTCCGAGGGTTGTGGGGCTGGAGGAGCTTACAGAGATAGGGAGGGGCGAGGCCATGGTGGGATTTGAAAACAAAGATGAGAATTTTAAAATCGAGAGATTGCTTAACTGTGAGCTGGTGTAGGTCAGCGAGCACAGGGGTGATAGAGCGAGATAGAATACAAACAGCAGAGTTATGGACAACCTCAAGTTGATGGAGGTAGAGGATGGGAGGCTGACCAGGAATGCGTTGGAATAGTCAAGTCTAGAGATAACAAAGGCAAGGATGAGAGTTTCAGCAGCGGATGAGCTGAGGCAGGGATGCAGTCAGATGACATTATGGAGTTGGAAACAGGCGATCTTAGTGATTGTGCAGATATGTGATCAGAAGCTCATCTCAGGATGAAATATGATTATGAAGGTTATGAACAGTCTGGTTCAGCCTTTGGCAGTTGCCAGAGAGGGGTTTGGAGTCGGTGGCTAGGGAACGGAGTTTGTCACGGGGACGGAATACAATGGCGTCTATCTTCCCAATAGTTAATCAGAGGAAATTTCTGCTCTTTGACCAAGTATTGGCCATCTGTCTTAATATCTCCTCGTGTGCCTTGGTGTCAAATTTTGCTTTATAATGCTCTTGTGAAGCACCTTGAGACATTTTATTATGTTAAAGGTGCTATATAAATACAAGTTGTTTTTGCTGTGTTTTTTTGTTCCATTGCAATGTAGGATCTTCATTCCCAAAACTGCAAGGCACTAGAGTTGCATTCACTTCCTTATATGGGATCTAATGCAATGCTGGGTTTGGGAGAATGTACATTTGATTTTGCAGTTTTTTTCTATGAAATCAAGGCCGAGAAACATCTGGAGCAAATCATACAGGAGGCAGATGTCTACCAGCTGCACAGGAAGGTATTTTGGCCAAGACACATGTGTAATGTCTAAAAGGATGATAATTCTAGACAATGGAACAGGCTATCGATGAGGATTAGGCTCACATTGTGCATATTCAGCAATCTGTTCTTTTACCAAAGAGTCATAATGTGGCATATGAATTTCAGTGCCAGTGTGATGCCAGGTACATAGTCTGTACATCCCAATGACTGGCAGTGCGGATCACATCAAACAGCACATCCATTCGGGCTGTTTGCAATAAGCAGAGTACTGACTGTACTCCACCAGCCCACACTTACAAAACTCAGAATACAATGTCTAATGTTAGATGTGATTCTGCGATTGGACAGCACTTACTGAACAAACCTGAGTGTACTAAGAATTAAACTAACAACCAATTTAAGATTATCAGTTGGGCTTACAACTTATGCTTGCTAGAAGCTACATATATTCATATGTAGGGACCTGTCCTCTTCAGGCAAAAGGAACATGTCTGGGCATTGTGCCTTTTTTGAATTAAACAAAAGCGTGGGGGACAATAGTTCCCTGGTACATTCTCCATGGCAACGCCGCGACCAATCAGAGTCAATTTGTCAACCAATCAGCACCCTTTTCTCATGCAGTATAAATTGTTGCTCCCTTTGAAATTTGGCATTCCTGCGTCTGTCCTGATGAGTGCAAGACGAAAAGCTTCGACTGCATGTCTCTTGTTTCAGCAATACTCAGGCCCAACACTGTTAAACTCAATGTCATGAAGCTAACAGGCTAAAATTCAAAGACGTAATGGAATTTCAAAAGTCACACATGTGACCGTAGGCGGGCAATGAACCAACTACAGAAAGCTGTTGTTATTTCAGGAGAACGGGAGACTGCAATCGAACCCAGCTGAATGCCCCAAGCATGCAAGTCTGTAGTCAATGACTTAATTACTGCTCCTATTGGAACAGGTCTGAGAGACATTAACTGTCTATTAATGCTATGTCAAACTGAATTTGTATGGACTTTGATTAATAAAATATGTTGCACTGAACATCTCATGAGTACATTAGAACCTAAACCCAATAGCTTCATAGGCAGGTGTGATATGAAGGCCTTTCCTTCACTGTAGAAGGAGTTGATCATTCTCCACTGTGTACGAGAGATTTGCAAATGCTACTGTGCTCCTTGTGAGCTCAGGTATCCTTGATATGTGCGGTAATACTTTAAGGTAAATCCACCGTCAAAAACGAGAGAAGATCTGCCGCCATAGATTAGGAACTCAGTATTTTTCGCATTCTACAAAAGATTCAATAGAGGGAACTAAATCATCACATCTCAGTTGAAATATTTGGGATTTTGTGACAATTTAATCAATGTTTTTATAAACTCCATGCAACAAAACCATTTGTATCTCATCCGAGTGGTTCATCCTGCACAGTTTTACAACAATCAAATCTTTCATCGAAGTACCTTTCCCACACTACCTCATTGCTGACCTTATCCATTCAGGTAGAAATTCCAATAAACTGAAAGGACATAACGTTGGCCATAAATCTGGGCCGATAGGTCAATGCAGAGATTATGTTATTCTGTTATAAGTGTAAAAAAAATAGCTGGGGCTTTAAATATAATTAGCAGTTTTTCCCAACTCATTGATCTTAAACTAAAAATCTATACAAGTGTGAATCAATTTCCATTTACAAGCCTAACGACATAGATATTGAATACGTATGTTATCACATCAAGGAGAGAAATGCCAATACTCTTTGCAGCCATTGTTAGCGTCAAACCCTTCAAGGTCAAGTACAAGAAAAGACAATCAGACAAAGAACTCTCTAAAGTTCCACTGCTCCATTTATATCAATGATGAGCATGTGTAGGTTTGGTGGGTCAAGAGCCATCTTCAGACATACAACTTATACTTCAAAGGAAGATCATTTTCCGTGGTTTTGCTGTATTTGATTTGTGAGTTAAGCTAAGAGGTAGTAAGTGTAAACACCCTGTGTTATGTCAAAGGGATACTATTTTATAATTTGGGTCCTGCTCTTTGTTACGTCTGATAAATATTCAAGTTGGTACGGTAATCAAGGCCGGAATTTTATGTTATGTCGGGGGCAAGCCCGCCTCCACCGGGCCTGGGGAGCCACGCTGGAATTTCTCACTTCCCAGGCCCTTAATTGGCCTTGGGTGATACTTCCACCTTCTTGAGGCAGGAAATCCCACCTAATGGAGCTGTCGGCAATCAGCGGGTCGGCAGCTCTTAGTCCCAGCAACGCCACCGGGATCGGTGGCCACTACTGTGACTACACCCTGCCATTGCAAGCAAGGTGAAGGACGGCCCAGGAACGAAGTAAAGTTTTTGGGGCCTTGCCAGGCCCCAGCGAGGCAAGGGGGGGGGAGTCAGTTGGCGGGGGTGGTGGTTGGGCGGGGGGTGGGGTGATGTTGTGCGGTGGGGGCAGTTGAGGCTTCGGGGTTGGTCCTCTGTGGGCACAGGGTGCCCGATCAGGAGTGCCCCCTCCCAGCCCGCAAGAAGGAAACCTGGTGGTGTTCTTGGGTGCAGTTAATTGGCCACTTGATTGGCCTGGGGTGGGCAGGCCGTTTCTTGCCACCGCCGCCCCACGTAAAATTGCAGCAGGGGCGGGAAGGTGTGGGGAATGCACCCCCTGCCTCCCACTCAATTTTACGCTCCTTCTTTGCCACCAGCCTGTTCAATGGGGGGCCGTAAAATTAGGGTCCAAGTTTCACATCCAGTGACTACTGCTGGAAAAAGTGAGTGTGCAGGCACCGATTGGAACTGGATTGGGTTTTACCGCAATACCCTTTAGGCCCGCAACCTGAAGAGAATCCCCCCTCTAGACTGCCTTTTGGCTTCTTTCAATGTCAGCATTAATACGTTTATTGTAAAAAGGTGATCTGAAAATGTAGAAATTACTCATGAAGGATGAATACTTGTGATGAGGGATTAGAGGGTGCAAGGATCAGCAATTTTGGGGAACAAGAGGAGCAAACTCTCCTCTAACTTGCTTTGTAATCCCTTGAGATTAGAAGGTTGCGGGGTGATTTGTTTGAGGTGATATGTTTGAGGTGATTAAAATGTTAAAATGATTCAGTAGGGTAGATGGAGATACACTGTTTCCAAAAACAAGGCGGACATTATCTTAAAATTAGAGCTCGACCTTTCGGGAGAGAAATCAGAAAGCAGTTTTTCACACAAAGGGTATTGGAAGTCTGCAATTCTCTCTCCCAAAAGGCTCTGGATGCTGGGGTCAATTGGAGCTGTCAGGACTGAGAGTGATAGATTTTTGTTGTGTATGGGTATCGAGGGATATGGAGTAAAGGTGGGGAAATGGAGTTGAGGTGTAGATCAGTCTAACTGAATGGCAGAACGGGTGAGAGGGGCTGAATGGTCTATTTCTGTTCCTAATGTTCCTGTGCAGCACCGACGATACAAAACTCAGAAAATCAGTTCGGACTTCTCACCTGGACACCAAGGATCCCGAAGATTATGAAGAAAGCACAGCAAATGAGGACAATGTTCCCAATGGGCTTCAGGGAGGAAATAAGGGTTTCAACAACCAGTTTTAAGCCTGGCGCTCGACTAATTACCCTAGGTGCAAGAAAGTGAGAAAGTATAGCAAGATAAATAGACAACATGTAATCACGTGCGTTTCTCAAAACATTTCTACAAAATGAAAATGATCCTTGTGTTTGAAAACACAAAGACCTAAATTCTCACCTGTCTTCTGTGTGGTCAAAAAAAAAGAATGATAACAAGACTTGATTGGTGTTAACTGGAGAGCCTATTTCGTATTGGTTTGATGCTAGGAATGCCCTTTAAGAATACTTAAACATAGTTTATCGATCTCAAATGGTCACACATGCAGTTCCTGAGCCAAAAGGGATGAACGCCTATGTGGATATACTGGAGAAGCTGGGATTGTTTGTCTTAGGGAAGAGAAGGTTAAGGGGTGATTCAATAGAAATGTTCAAATGGCAGCACAGTGGCTAGCACCGCAGCCTCACAGCTCCAGCGACCCGGGTTCAATTCTGGGTACTGCCTGTGTGGAGTTTGCAAGTTCTCCCTGTGACCATGTGGGTTTCCATCAGGTGCTCCAGTTTCCTCCCACAGCCAAAGACTTGCAGGTTGATAGGTAAATTGGTCATTGTAAATTGCCCCTAGTGTAGGTAGGAGAATGGTGGGGATGTGGTAGGGAATATGGGGTTAATGTAGGATTAGTATAAATGGGTGGTTGATGGTCGGCACAGACTTGGTGGGCCGAAGGGCCTGTTTCAGTGCTGTATCTCTTTAAAAAAATGAGGGGGTTTAATGGAATAGAATTACATAGAATATAGAGCACAGAAAGAGACTATTTGTCCTAACTAGTCTGTGCTGGGAGATAGAGAGAAACTGTTTCCAGCACGTGGAGGGTCAGGACCCAGATTTAAGGTGATTGGCAAAAGAACCAGAGGTGAAAAGAAGACATTTTTTTTTAACACAGTGATCTGGGATGTGCTGCCTGAAAGGGAGATGGAAGTAGATTCAATAGTAAAGTTCAAAAGGGAATTTGATAAATATTTGAAGGGGAAAACATTGTAGAGCTGTGGGGAAAGAGCAGGAGGATTGGGATGGATTGGACAGTTCTTTCAAAGAGCTGACACAGGCACAATGGGCTGAATAGCCTGTTTCTGTGCCGTAAGATTCAATGGGAGTCTTGGTCAGGATGTGTTCAAGCATGTGCTTTATAAAGTCGCTGGTACAATGCAGCTCCCTTTCAACTGATTCCTAAATTTTGGAGGGTTGCACTGAGATTGTGGAAATGGCGGGGAAAATTCCCAAATCCCCAAGACTCCTGCTGCCTGTACGAACTAAGAAAATGTCTGCTGAAACTGCCACGGAAAAACGTGAAAGGTTAGGTATTTTCTTCAATATCCTTCTAAGATGGCTAAGACATGCAAGTGAGAAAATAAAAAAGTACAGACATGAGGTGGTTTAGGTGGTGGAGTGGACGAGCAGGGTGGATGGGGTTCACATTCCAATTCCCAGGCATTCCACCCCCACTATCATTTTAACTCATCTCAAAACCTTGAGGGAAATGTCTACTGATAAAACGTGCATGAGCCCAATATTTAGTCAGGCGCGGGGGGGGGGGGGGGGGTGTGGGGTGGGAGGGGGGCGGGCGGAAGGGGGTTTGCGCGTGAAGAGGATTTTGGATGGAAAACCCGGAATTATGGCTTTTCTGGACAACCTGCAGAAATTAACAGACAACCAGCCAGATTGACAGGCTATTGGGCCTGTTATACTGATCAGTAAGTTCGCAGATGACATGAAAATTGGTGGTATTGTAAATAGTGAGGAGGAAAGCCTTAGATTACAGGACGATATAGATGGGCTGGTAAGATGGGTGGTGCTGTGGCAAATGGGATTTAATCCTGAGAAGTGTGAGGTGATGCATTTTGGGAGGACTAACAAGGCAAGGGAATATACAATGGATGGTAGGACCCTAGGAAGTACAGAAGGTCAGAGGGATCTTGGTGTACTTGTCCATAGATCACTGAAGGCAGCAGCACAGGTAGATAAGGTGGTTAGGAAGGCATATGGGATACTTGCCTTTATCAGTCGAGGCACAGAATATAAGAGCAGGGAGGTTATGATGGAGCTGTATAAAATGCTAGTTAGGCCACAGCTGGAGTACTGTGTACAGTTCTGGTCACCGCACTATAGGAAGGATGTGATTGCACTGGAGAGGGTGCAGAGGAGATTCACCTGGATGTTGTCTGGGCTGGAGCATTTCAGCTATGAAGAGAGACTGGATAGGCTAGGGTTGTTTTCCTTGGAGCAGAGAAAGCTGATGGGGGACCTGATTGAGGTATACAAAATTACGAGGGGCATTGATAGGATCGATAGGAAGAAACTTCTTCCCTTAGCGGAGGGCTCAAGAACGAGGGGGCATAGATCTAGGGTAAGGGGCAGGAGGTTTAGAGGGGATTTGAGGAAAAATGTTTTCACCCAAAGGGTGGTTGGAATCTGGAACACACTGCCTGAAGGGGTGATAGAGGCATGAACCCTCACAACATTTAAGAAGTATTTAGATGAGCACTTGAAACACCATAGCATACAAGGCTACGGGCCAAGTGCAGGAATATGGGATTAGAATCGTTGGGTGCTGGATGGCTGGCACAGACACGATGGGCCGAAGGGCCTGTTTCTGTGCTGTATAACTCTATGACTGGAAAAGCAGATGAAGAACTAGTGTCAACTTAAGTTGGAGATTGCGGGGGATAGGGGGTGTTTGGGAGTCAGACATTGCAGGGGTCCGATCACCTGCAGATAAGTTTGTTGGATGGGCAGGGGAAGCAATCTTGCTCCTTCTAGCCCACAAGCAATGGGTTGAATACACTTCCCTCATGGATCCACCCTTTCTTGCCTCCTTTTACCTGCCGGGATTCACCAGGCCCCCATGAGTTAAAATGGAGACAGGATTCCTTGAAAGGTTTCAATGACCGACTTGCCTTCTGTGAGCGAATCGATCACTTTCCCACTGGCACCCACCCCCACTCCGATCCGCATCCATTAAAACCAGAAGTGGGCATGTTGGAGGCGGGTTTGACATTTAATTTTGTTTTTATCTTCCCTTCTGCTCCCAACCCACCCCTCCTTTGGGTAAAAATTTAGGCGAAGGGACGATTAGGTTTTGCTGGGATAACCAACGCCATGGTTAGTTAACCTGTCAACGCTCTAGACTCACACAGAGCATTTGGTGAGATACCACAGGGTTACTGTGTGGTGGAACCTTACCCAGGAAGGGTCAGTGTCATCAGTCTGAAGAGGAGGAAGAGATAAAATTGGAATGAAAAGAAAAATAAAGTGAGGGAAGAGACAGGAGTTTTAGCCATTCTGTTCCTCAGGTTCCAGCAATCTTGCTGATGAAACTCAACGGACAAGAAACTAACTGACGTTAGTGGTCCAACACACACACGTTAATATTACTCTTCCTTTTGACCTACACAATGCTTGGACCTGATATGTTACCTGAGAGGACGTAGTGTCCTGAGAAGCCTTAGCACCCGGAGCACGCCCAAGATCTTCGCCCCACCTGCCGAGGCCAAGGATACAACGATGTCAATGAGGGACACGAAGACCAGGAATCCATCTAGAATGTTCCAGCTGCTTCTGAGATATGCTTCGTCACCGAAGTAAAACCCCAGAGAGACAACCTGACAAGGGCAAAGGGCAAGTGTCACATGCTATAGAAAAACTCTTGGGAGAAATAATTATGGCCTCTGATTAAAAGTAGTTTTGAGACTTTCAGATGAGAGGGTAAACTAAGGCCCCGTCTGCCCTCTCAGATCGACGTGAAAGATCCCAACTATTGGAAAAAGAGCAGGAGGCGTTCTTCCCAGTGTCCTGGGGCCAATATTTATCCCTCAAACCACATCACAAAAAAAAAGCAAATTATCTGGTCATTATTCCATTACTTTTTGTGGGAGCTTGCTGTGCACAAATTGGTCACTACTTTCCTACATTATGACCGTGGCTACATTTCAAAAAAGTACTGCATTGGCTGTAAAGTGCTTTGGGAATTCCTGAGGTTGTGAAAGGTGTTATATAAATGCAAATTGTTTCTTTTAGAAATTAATGTTTGCAATATTAGCATATGATTACATAATTAATTTATACAACATTCTTCCAGCTAGTTAATAAAGATACGTCACCTGAAAGTGTGAAGCATTTATCCAGACTTAACTCCAGACGATGGAGGGAAAGATTTGCATTTCTATAGCATCTTTCATTACCTCAAAGCGCTTTACAGTTAAACAAGTACTTTTAAAGTGTAGTCACTGTTGTAATGCTGGAAACAGGGCAGCCAGTTTATGCACAGCAAGATCCCACAAACAGCAATGTTGTAATGATCAGATAATCTGTTTTAGTGATGTTGATTGAGGGGTGAATATTGGCCAGGACACCAGGCCCTTCTTTGAAATAGTGCTGTGGATCTTCTACCTGAGAGAGCAGATGGGAAAGAGGAATAGCATGACAGCGTATTGTTAAAATGGACTAGGTAAATAATAACAGGGAATAATATTACAATTAACTTTTAAATTGGGCTTTATACACAGGGGTTATATCTTATTTGGAGCTTGATGACCAATGCACAGAGATAAAATTATTGTTAAAATGAAAACACAGGGTAATACTGAAAAGCTCCATGGAGAGCTGGCATGGACTTGATGGGCTGAATGGCCTCCTTTTGTGCCGTAAATGACTCTAAGACTCAGTTTAACACCTCAATCTAAAGATGGTACCTCCGACTGGGAGTGTCAGCCTGGATTTTGGAGAAAGAAGCCTCTTGGAGGCAAGACTACTCTGCATTGAGCCACAGCTGACAGACTGTGGCTAATTCTGGTCTTAAACATTATGCAGCAGATATGATGAGGGTGAAAGTGAAAATCGAGGTGTGGGAGGTAGTAACATCTGACAGCATCTGCTGCATTTTGAGATGACCATTTAATTTAGATGCTCACTGTCATTATGTGAAAGACGATCGTTTTTGTCTTGATGGCAAATTAGGTCTCTAATATCTTGTTTATAAAGTCTAATCACCCTGAAGGTGCTGTGGATATTCCACTTACAGTCATATCCCATCTGTCTTTCTGCTCCACAAGTTCACAGTCTGGGCTCTTCCCATCTGTTTCCAATTCACACATTGACACTGCATTCTGCTCCGGACAAGAAGTTTATTCCTCGCAGATCGATGTCATGAATGGAGGGATTCTCACCATCCAATCCCATTTAAAGAGGGATTCTCACCATCCAATCCTATTTAAAGAGAGATTCTCACCATCCAATCCCATTTAAAGAGGGATTCACACCATCCAATCCCATTTAAAGAGGTATTCTCACCATCCAATTCCATTTAAAAAGGGATTCTCACCATCCAATCCTATTTAAAGAGAGATTCTCACCATCCAATCCCATTTAAAGAGGGATTCTCACCATCCAATCCCATTTAAAGAGGGATTCTCACCATCCAATCCCATTGAAAGAGGGATTCTCACCATCCAATCCCATTTAAAGAGAGATTCTCATCATCCATTCCCATTTAAAGAGAGATTCACACCATCCAATCCCATTTAAAGAGGTATTCTCACCATCCAATTCCATTTAAAAAGGGATTCCCACCATCCAATCCCATTTAAAGAGGGATTCTCACCATCCAATCCCATTGAAAGAGAGATTCTCACCATCCAATCCCATTTAAAGAGAGATTCTCACCAACCAATCCGATTTAAAGACAGATTCTCACCATCCATTCCCATTTAAAGAGAGATTCTCACCATCCAATCCCATTTAAAGAGGGATTCTCACCATCCAATCCCATTGAAAGAGGGATTCTCACCATCCAATCCCATTTAAAGAGAGATTCTCATCATCCATTCCCATTTAAAGAGAGATTCTCACCATCCAATCCCATTTAAAGAGAGATTCTCACCATCCAATCCCATTTAAAGAGAGATTCTCACAATCCAATCCGATTTAAAGACAGATTCTCACCATCCATTCCCATTTAAAGAGAGATTCTCACCATCCAATCCCATTTAAAGAGGGATTCACACCATCCAATCCCATTTAAAGAGGGATTCTCACCATCCAATCCCATTGAAAGAGGGATTCTCACCATCCAATCCCATTTAAAGAGAGATTCTCATCATCCATTCCCATTTAAAGAGAGATTCTCACCATCCAATCCCATTTAAAGAGAGATTCTCACCATCCATTCCCATTTAAAGAGAGATTCTCACCATCCAATCCCATTTAAAGAGAGCACCATCTACTTCCATTTAAAGAGAGATTCTCACCATCCAATCCCATTTAAAGAGAGATTCTCACCATCCATTCCCATTTAAAGAGAGATTCTCACCATCCAATCCAATTTAAAGAGAGCACCATCCACTTCCATTTAAAGAGAGATTCTCACCGTCCAATCCCATTTAAAGAGAGATTCTCACCATCCATTCCCATTTAAAGAGAGATTCTCACCATCCAATCCCATTTAAAGAGAGATTCTCACCATCCACTTCCATTTAAAGAGAGATTCTCACCATCCAATCTCATTTAAAGAGAGATTCTCACCATCCACTTCCATTTAAAGAGAGATTCTCACCATCCAATCCCATTTAAAGAGGGATTCACACCATCCAATCCCATTTAAAGAGAGATTCTCACCATCCAATCCCATTTAAAGAGAGATTCTCACCATCCATTCCCATTTAAAGAGAGATTCTCACCATCCAATCCCATTTAAAGAGGGATTCACACCATCCAATCCCATTTAAAGAGGGATTCTCACCATCCAATCCCATTGAAAGAGGGATTCTCACCATCCAATCCCATTTAAAGAGAGATTCTCATCATCCATTCCCATTTAAAGAGAGATTCTCACCATCCAATCCCATTTAAAGAGAGATTCTCACCATCCATTCCCATTTAAAGAGAGATTCTCACCATCCAATCCCATTTAAAGAGAGCACCATCTACTTCCATTTAAAGAGAGATTCTCACCATCCAATCCCATTTAAAGAGAGATTCTCACCATCCATTCCCATTTAAAGAGAGATTCTCACCATCCAATCCAATTTAAAGAGAGCACCATCCACTTCCATTTAAAGAGAGATTCTCACCGTCCAATCCCATTTAAAGAGAGATTCTCACCATCCATTCCCATTTAAAGAGAGATTCTCACCATCCAATCCCATTTAAAGAGAGATTCTCACCATCCACTTCCATTTAAAGAGAGATTCTCACCATCCAATCTCATTTAAAGAGAGATTCTCACCATCCACTTCCATTTAAAGAGAGATTCTCACCATCCAATCCCATTTAAAGAGGGATTCACACCATCCAATCCCATTTAAAGAGAGATTCTCACCATCCAATCCCATTTAAAGAGGGATTCACACCATCCAATCCCATTTAAAGAGAGATTCTCACCATCCAATCCCATTTAAAGAGAGATTCACACCATCCAATCCCATTTAAAGAGAGATTCTCACCATCCACTTCCACTTAAAGAGAGATTCTCACCATCCAATCCCATTTAAAGAGAGATTCTCACCATCCAATCCCATTTAAAGAGAGATTCTCACCATCCAATCCCATTTAAAGAGAGATTCTCATCATCCACTTCCATTTAAAGAGAGATTCTCACCATCCAATCCCATTTAAAGAGAGATTCTCATCATCCACTTCCATTTAAAGAGAGATTCTCACCATCCAATCCCATTTAAAGAGAGATTCTCACCATCCACTTCCATTTAAAGAGAGATTCTCACCATCCAGTCCCATTTAAAGAGAGATTCTCACCATCCAATCCCATTTAAAGAGAGATTCTCACCATCCAATCCCATTTAAAGAGGGATTCTCACCATCCAATCCCATTTAAAGAGGGATTCTCACCATCCAATCCCATTTAAAGAGGGATTCTCACCATCCAATCCCATTTAAAGAGAGATTCTCATCATCCAATCCCATTTAAAGAGAGATTCTCACCATCCAATCCCATTTAAAGAGAGATTCTCACCATCCAATCCCATTTAAAGAGAGATTCTCATCATCCAATCCTATTTATAGAGGGATTCTCACCATCCAATCCCATTTAAAGAGATATTCTCATCATCCACTTCCATTTAAAGAGAGATTCTCACCATCCACTTCCATTTAAAGAGAGATTCTCACCATCCAATCCCATTTAAAGAGGGATTCTCACCATCCAATCCCATTGAAAGAGCGATTCTCACCATCCAATCCCATTTAAAGAGAGATTCTCACCAACCAATCCGATTTAAAGACAGATTCTCACCATCCATTCCCATTTAAAGAGAGATTCTCACCATCCAATCCCATTTAAAGAGGGATTCTCACCATCCAATCCCATTGAAAGAGGGATTCTCACCATCCAATCCCATTTAAAGAGAGATTCTCATCATCCATTCCCATTTAAAGAGAGATTCTCACCATCCAATCCCATTTAAAGAGAGATTCTCACCATCCAATCCCATTTAAAGAGAGATTCTCACAATCCAATCCGATTTAAAGACAGATTCTCACCATCCATTCCCATTTAAAGAGAGATTCTCACCATCCAATCCCATTTAAAGAGGGATTCACACCATCCAATCCCATTTAAAGAGGGATTCTCACCATCCAATCCCATTGAAAGAGGGATTCTCACCATCCAATCCCATTTAAAGAGAGATTCTCATCATCCATTCCCATTTAAAGAGAGATTCTCACCATCCAATCCCATTTAAAGAGAGATTCTCACCATCCATTCCCATTTAAAGAGAGATTCTCACCATCCAATCCCATTTAAAGAGAGCACCATCTACTTCCATTTAAAGAGAGATTCTCACCATCCAATCCCATTTAAAGAGAGATTCTCACCATCCATTCCCATTTAAAGAGAGATTCTCACCATCCAATCCAATTTAAAGAGAGCACCATCCACTTCCATTTAAAGAGAGATTCTCACCGTCCAATCCCATTTAAAGAGAGATTATCACCATCCATTCCCATTTAAAGAGAGATTCTCACCATCCAATCCCATTTAAAGAGAGATTCTCACCATCCACTTCCATTTAAAGAGAGATTCTCACCATCCAATCTCATTTAAAGAGAGATTCTCACCATCCACTTCCATTTAAAGAGAGATTCTCACCATCCAATCCCATTTAAAGAGGGATTCACACCATCCAATCCCATTTAAAGAGAGATTCTCACCATCCAATCCCATTTAAAGAGGGATTCACACCATCCAATCCCATTTAAAGAGAGATTCTCACCATCCAATCCCATTTAAAGAGAGATTCACACCATCCAATCCCATTTAAAGAGAGATTCTCACCATCCACTTCCACTTAAAGAGAGATTCTCACCATCCAATCCCATTTAAAGAGAGATTCTCACCATCCAATCCCATTTAAAGAGAGATTCGCACCATCCAATCCCATTTAAAGAGAGATTCTCATCATCCACTTCCATTTAAAGAGAGATTCTCACCATCCAATCCCATTTAAAGAGAGATTCTCATCATCCACTTCCATTTAAAGAGAGATTCTCACCATCCAATCCCATTTAAAGAGAGATTCTCACCATCCACTTCCATTTAAAGAGAGATTCTCACCATCCAGTCCCATTTAAAGAGAGATTCTCACCATCCAATCCCATTTAAAGAGAGATTCTCACCATCCAATCCCATTTAAAGAGGGATTCTCACCATCCAATCCCATTTAAAGAGGGATTCTCACCATCCAATCCCATTTAAAGAGGGATTCTCACCATCCAATCCCATTTAAAGAGAGATTCTCATCATCCAATCCCATTTAAAGAGAGATTCTCACCATCCAATCCCATTTAAAGAGAGATTCTCACCATCCAATCCCATTTAAAGAGAGATTCTCATCATCCAATCCTATTTATAGAGGGATTCTCACCATCCAATCCCATTTAAAGAGATATTCTCATCATCCACTTCCATTTAAAGAGAGATTCTCACCATCCACTTCCATTTAAAGAGAGATTCTCACCATCCAATCCCATTTAAAGAGAGATTCTCACCATCCAATCCCATTTAAAGAGAGATTCTCACCATCCAATCCCATTTAAAGAGAGATTCTCACCATCCAATCCCATTGAAAGAGCGATTCTCACCATCCAATCCCATTTAAAGAGAGATTCTCACCAACCAATCCGATTTAAAGACAGATTCTCACCATCCATTCCCATTTAAAGAGAGATTCTCACCATCCAATCCCATTTAAAGAGGGATTCTCACCATCCAATCCCATTGAAAGAGGGATTCTCACCATCCAATCCCATTTAAAGAGAGATTCTCATCATCCATTCCCATTTAAAGAGAGATTCTCACCATCCAATCCCATTTAAAGAGAGATTCTCACCATCCAATCCCATTTAAAGAGAGATTCTCACAATCCAATCCGATTTAAAGAGAGATTCTCACCATCCATTCCCATTTAAAGAGAGATTCTCACCATCCAATCCCATTTAAAGAGGGATTCACACCATCCAATCCCATTTAAAGAGGGATTCTCACCATCCAATCCCATTGAAAGAGGGATTCTCACCATCCAATCCCATTTAAAGAGAGATTCTCATCATCCATTCCCATTTAAAGAGAGATTCTCACCATCCAATCCCATTTAAAGAGAGATTCTCATCATCCATTCCCATTTAAAGAGAGATTCTCACCATCCAATCCCATTTAAAGAGAGATTCTCACCATCCATTCCCATTTAAAGAGAGATTCTCACCATCCAATCCCATTTAAAGAGAGCACCATCCACTTCCATTTAAAGAGAGATTCTCACCATCCAATCCCATTTAAAGAGAGATTCTCACCATCCATTCCCATTTAAAGAGAGATTCTCACCATCCAATCCCATTTAAAGAGAGCACCATCCACTTCCATTTAAAGAGAGATTCTCACCATCCAATCCCATTTAAAGAGAGATTCTCACCATCCATTCCCATTTAAAGAGAGATTCTCACCATCCAATCCCATTTAAAGAGAGATTCTCACCATCCACTTCCATTTAAAGAGAGATTCTCACCATCCAATCTCATTTAAAGAGAGATTCTCACCATCCACTTCCATTTAAAGAGAGATTCTCACCATCCAATCCCATTTAAAGAGAGATTCTCACCATCCAATCCCATTTAAAGAGGGATTCACACCATCCAATCCCATTTAAAGAGAGATTCTCACCATCCACTTCCATTTAAAGAGAGATTCACACCATCCAATCCCATTTAAAGAGAGATTCTCACCATCCAATCCCATTTAAAGAGGGATTCACACCATCCAATCCCATTTAAAGAGAGATTCTCACCATCCAATCCCATTTAAAGAGAGATTCACACCATCCAATCCCATTTAAAGAGAGATTCTCACCATCCACTTCCACTTAAAGAGAGATTCTCACCATCCAATCCCATTTAAAGAGAGATTCTCATCATCCACTTCCATTTAAAGAGAGATTCTCACCATCCAATCCCATTTAAAGAGAGATTCTCACCATCCACTTCCATTTAAAGAGAGATTCTCACCATCCAGTCCCATTTAAAGAGAGATTCTCACCATCCAATCCCATTTAAAGAGAGATTCTCACCATCCAATCCCATTTAAAGAGGGATTCTCACCATCCAATCCCATTTAAAGAGGGATTCTCACCATCCAATCCCATTTAAAGAGGGATTCTCACCATCCAATCGCATTTAAAGAGAGATTCTCATCATCCAATCCCATTTAAAGAGAGATTCTCACCATCCAATCCCATTTAAAGAGAGATTCTCACCATCCAATCCCATTTAAAGAGAGATTCTCATCATCCAATCCTATTTAAAGAGGGATTCTCACCATCCAATCCCATTTAAAGAGATATTCTCATCATCCACTTCCATTTAAAGAGAGATTCTCACCATCCACTTCCATTTAAAGAGAGATTCTCACCATCCAATCCCATTTAAAGAGAGATTCTCACCATCCAATCCCATTTAAAGAGAGATTCTCACCATCCAATCCCATTTAAAGAGGGATTCTCACTATCTGATCCCCTCCCACAGTCACATCAGCACTGCTGCTATCATGGACTGGCACAGTGCAGGATGCGCAAATGGGCTGATGATAATTTGGAAAAGGGATGTTTTACTCGGGATCTCCATTCCCTTTGGGCACCGCTTACCTTGAGAGTCATCTCTGCGACAAAGATGGCTGTGAAGAAATAGTTGGAGACACTGAGGAAGATCCGTTCCTGCAAAAACAAAGCCCAGTTCAAATAATGTATAAAAGAAGACCAAATGACCATTGGCAAATGACTAGTTACTAGTTACTAGTTACTAGTCAACTGGTAATGGAAAACAGGAAAACAGAATCTTGGTTTCAGTTGACATCTGCACAACAGGATAAATATAACTTCCTCTGACATTAATTACTCTCACTTGGATGAGAATCAAGGTCCTGGAAAGAAGAGAATGAAAGAAAATGTTGATAAAAATGACCAGATAATCTGTTTTTAGTGATATTGGCTGACATTTGTTGACCAGGGCACTCCCCTGCTCTTCAAATAACAATGGGGGGGGGGGGATCTTTTACGGCCACTTGAACAAGCAGACGGGGTCTTAGTTTAAGACAGCATCTCTGACAGTGCAGCACTCTCTCAGTACTGCACTGAAATCCAGGTCCGCTATCTAGATTATTAAGATAGATCCCTGGAGTGAGGTTTGAACACAAGAGTTCTACTGCCGAGCAAAGAGTGGAGCTGCACTACTGTCCAGGCCAATATTCCTCTCTGCACCAATATCATCAACATAAAACATAGTTCATTCAGTCAGTCATTCGTTTGCTCTTTGTGGGATTTCACTGTGCTGCTGCATTCATCTGGAGAACAACAGTGACTCTATTTCATTGAGTGTGATGAGCTTTGAGACATGAAAGGCCCAACATAGTTGCAAGTCTTTTCTTTCCTTCCTCCATGTGAGACGCCAAAGTGAAATAATTTTTTTTTTAAATGATTCAAGTGGAAATCACATTACAATAGAGAATTTACAACATAGTGTTGCAGTTGAGCATAAACAGGTTTGTTCTGCATCTTAACCTTTCTGTGCCTGACTTTTGTTGCTTGACATCCAAAAGATTACAGACCCACAATTGGCATCTCTCACCCTTATGACCACTAACAATTGACTCTCTTTCCTCTCCAAAAAAATAAGAATATTACGAGAATTAATTTAATCAATATCTTTCCCTTTCTGTAACCTTCACCCAAATTCAGCCAACAGATTTTGGCTTTCTTTTACTAGTGCCCACACAGTTTTCTTTCGGATGCGATGTTAAACCGAGGCCACATCTGCCCTTACAGGTGGTCATAAAAGATTCTGTGGCACTATTTGAAGAAGAGTAGGGGAGTTTTCCCTGGTGTTTATCCCTCTGCCAATACCTAAAACAGATGATATGGTCATTATCACATTGCTGTTTATGGGAGCTTGCTGTGCGCAAACTGGCTGCCATGTTTCCCACATTACAACATGACTACATTTCAAAGAGTATTCAATCACTTTGGAACATACTGAGGTCATGAAAGGCACTTCAGAAACACAAACTCTTTCTTTTTACTACTTGAGACATGAAAGGTCACTCACTGTGCTTCCTTGGTCAATCTCAGGTCGCTCCAGCGCAACAGTGATGCAGTTTAGGAAAATAAAAGCCAAGACGATGTAATCAAAGAGCTTGTGGGCGATGATCATTTGACACATCAGGCGGAATCTAATCAGACAAGAGTAGAGGACAGAATTGGAATCGTCACTCAACTGGCAAAGAAAGCTCAGGGTGTTGAGGTAAATTGGCACAAGGGCACTGACCCCTACCCTCAGGGGAACAAGCCCAAACCTGAGGAGATCATCTGTCACCAAGTACGAAATGAAATATTTAACGTCCGGCAGCAGAGACAAAAGAAAATCCACACAAATCTAAAATAAAACCAGAAAATGGTAGAAATACACAGTTGGCATCTGAAAGAGAAAGAGACATCAATGTGTTGGGTGGGTTGTTGTCTGGCAAGTTCAAAAATAAACAGTAAGGTATTCCACTTTCTGGAGACATCCAAATTTAACAAAGGAAAAATACAAGCCTGGGATTTGTACCACTGGGAGTTCCTGTGGCTCCCAGTCGATGAACCATCAGCAATGGTGAAACCAGGTGTACCAGGCTCCTGAATGGTGAAGGTGGGCCTGGCTGGGTTTCGATTCCAGACCTGAATCATGGCCTGGACCCTTACCATTTCAACCCTCACTAACCCCCAAAGAACAAAGGATTTTAAAAAACTTTTCTTTAAGCTTTGCCCCCTTACAATGGGGGTGTTTTAACTTTCTAGAGGGTAGGGAGGAATCCGCCTCTCCCCACTCCCAAACTGGCAGTGCACAGGCGATTTCCACACCTCTCGGAGAAGACAGGCATTTCTAAATTAACCAACTCCCCCCTGACCCCATGACCTTTGGCAGGCTGGAGTCGAAGTCCCGTGCTGAATTCATAACAGCTCTTAGAAATAGGGGAGAGGCCATTCAGCCCCCCGAGGCTGTTCTGCCATTCAATGATGGATCTGCATTTTAACTCCAGCGCAACAGTGATGCAGTTTAGGAAAATAAAAGCCAAGCCGATGTAATCAAAGAGCTTGTGGGCGATGGTCATTTGACACATCAGGCGGAATCTAATCAGACCTTTCCTGGTTTTACATGCCTTAACACACTTGCCCAACAAAAATCAGTCAGTCTCAGTTTTGAAATTTTCAATTGACTCCGCCATCATCAACAGCTTCATTGGGGGAGAGAGTTCCAGATTTCCCCTCCCCTTTGTGTGAAGAAGTGCTTCCTGATATCACCCCTGAATGGTCTAGCTCTAATTGTTAAGCCCCCCTGTCTGGACTCCCCAGCCAGAGGAAATAGTTTTTCTCATTCTACCCCATTAACTTCTTTACCATTTAAACTCTTAGATGTATATAGCCCTGCAGATTTCTGGCAATAAAGTCTTATCAGAAAATCTAGTTGGATAGGGCAAAGTAAAATTGGTTATACATTCTGCTGATTACCATATTCTACATCTTACCTGTTCTGGGGAGAGAATAAGTAGACTGACCAATCGGCCCGGGTATCACACCAGTCCGGCTTGTAAATTTCCACCATCTTCTGAATTCGGAAGCATAGGCTCTGCAACAAAGACATGCAAACTAATTAAGGTTAGCAACAACCAATATCTTGTCCAATTTGTGAATGCTGGTCCCTGTCCATTACTGCAATGGAGGATGAAAGCAGCATTCTTTCACCTATGGGACTGATAAGGAGGGTCTTCTTCCTCTATTAGAATTGCTAGATGAAAATAGACCAAAATCTATTTAGTTTGCCTCACGGAATTTTAGAATAGTACAGTACAGAAGGAGGCCATTCAGCCCACTGAGTCTGTGCTAACACTTTCAAAGAGCAATCCACTCCTCTGATCTCTCCCATATCCCTGCAATTATTTCTCCTTCAATTATTAATCAAATTCCCTTTTGAAACAGTAAACTCCACTCTATCAGGCAGTGCATTCCAAATCCTGGCCACTTGTACAACAAAAAGCTTTTCCTCATGTCACCTCTGGTACTTTTGCCAATCACGTTGAATCTGTGCCCTCAGGTTATAGACCCTTCAGCCATTGGAAACAGTTTCTCTTTATTTACTCTAGCTAAACCCTTCATGATTTTAAACACCTCTATCAAATCTCTTCTTAGCCTTCTCTGCTCTACAGAGAACCACCCTGGTAGTCACATGATACAATGATAATGGAGTTGTTGACCAATCACAGTGATCAATCTCTATCAATGAGCCTACAACAGACCCAGACGTGAGGTGAGCAAAACTCCCAGTGGTGGAGAGCTTTGGGAACCATGGTCTGAACTTTGGAAGCCTGCCGAGGCGGGATGCAGAGGGCCCCAGAATTTCTTGCCCCTTTGCCGGCATGGTCCCGCCTCCGGGCCATTTTTAAGGAGACCAGATCAGGAGTGAGACGGGCTACTTGCCCACAAGCGTCGGGTAGCCCATTAAGGGCCATATAAATGCCCCCCTACCACGCTGACTGGCAGATCCCCTACAGTGGCTGAAACATTGCCAGAGAAAGGAGGCGGCCTCTTGGCAATACACCGGGGGTGCCCAGCACGCCTATTCACTATTTAAGCATCCCCTCCATGTAGCTGACTTACAAATGGCGTCAGGTTGCCCTGTGGAGGGGTCTGGCAGCTGTGGCTATTTGTATTCTCAAAGGTTTTACAAGTGCTGAGGACTCACCTCCATCTCGAGGTGCAATCACATTCCCCCATCCCTGCATCAGCAGGCTTCCACTCTTTCAAATGCTGGAGGGCCTGCTATTGGCCCTCCAGTATCGGGAGCCCATCCACTGTCCTTAATTGGACAGCGAGCGTGCCCTCTGGCCATTAATTGGCCAATGCAATAGGGACCTGGAAATGGGGTCCTAACCCCAAAACAAAAACCCTGCCCCATATGTCCAAAGTCACCTGTTCCTCCCAAGCATGCTACACAAGATGTCACTTAACCAGGACAGTTTTAGCAACTAGAAATCTAAGGGACAAGAGTTTGACAAAGCCTCAAACCAGCCTCTGGTTGGCACAAGTCCACCATGCCCTTCTAACGAGTCTTCAGCTGCCCAAACCTCAACATCATCTTGCAATGTAAGGCCTCCCATTTCTAGACATTTCATTGCCACCACTCTTCTGGCGCAGGTCTATGGGCTTTCAGACCACAGTCCACATGGTGAGAGAGTAGATCCAACAGTCAATGAAGTCCTTCATTCCACCATTCAAGTCCTTCCATTTCAGTTCCACTCCATCTGCATCATCAAAATCACTCTGGTCAAAGCCACCAATTACATCCTGTTAGGCAATGATGCCTTCCAAACAAAGTCCACATTCCCAATTCCTTCCTTTCCAATCTTCACCACATTCTATTGGTTCCCTGTGCCCCCCTGAATTAATTTCCAGATCAGCATCTGAATCTCCAAATCCCTTCCTGGCCTTTGCTACCCTCTATCTTAGTGACTTTTTTGCAGTTCTCCATCATCCTCTATCTGTTGATGCTGGTTCATTGCTTACTCCCAGTTCTTCTTCTCCAATCAAAGCTGCTCTTTCAGTAACTATGGGGTAGAAATTAGACAAATGGAAAATTTACAGCATAGCAGGAGGCCATTCACCTTGGGTGGTTGTGCAATCTGATGCCAGTATTATATTCGGCCTGATTTAGGAAATGCGCTACTGACTTGCCCATTTTGAGACACCAGTCAAGATGAATCTCTGCCCTCTGGGACTCTCAACCCCAGGTCACTTTCCTTTGCTATTTCCTTCCTTGCCTTCAGACGTCTCCTTAAAACCTGAATCTTTGACTCTACCTGCACCCCTCCACTTAAACTCCCACTTTAGTGTCCATTCTTCTGCCTGATTAACTTGTTCTGAGACTTTTCATTGTGACGAGAAGCTCTATATAAACACAAGCTGTTCCTGTTACTGATTCAAATCAGTTTGAAAGGATTAGGTTACTAGCTACCGACCAGACTGATGGTTACTGGAATATCAATTCCCCAGGAAGCTCATCAAACTTCATTAATGTTACATTAAGAAATTGTAAAATGCAATCGAGGTATTTTTGGACCAGTTCCCATTAGATTTATTTATTTCTGCGCATATGTCACAGGGTTAGGTGTTTAGCAAGTCACTTGTCTCCATTGAGACCTTGTCGGTCTGAGACAATAGCTCAAAAATGTCCTTAATTCCAGTACAATTAAGATTCATTTAGCAAAGGTCACATGGACAGTGTACAAATGCATAAAATTTGCATGTATAATTACTTTTAATGCTAAACGCCCAGCAGTTAAGAGCTGTGTCATTCGTGAATTAATTTCCCTTATGGCATTTAACACCTACTGGGTTTTACCATCAAAAGGTGTCTTCAAAATCTACCTTTTATACATTAAATTTTGCAGGGACTTCCTTGAAAACTTTACTGATCATCTTGTGCCTATGGGGAAACCCATTAGACTGCCTTTAGTACCAGTTACACCTGTAGGGAGTGCTTTGATAGTAGTTTTCAATGTCATGGATGTCACTCTCCTGTCACCCTGTTCGAATGGTGATATTATGAGCTGTCCCAAACCAAATTCGCCCCGAGTCCCATCCACCCATCACTCCTGTTTTTGCAGATCCCCATTGGCTGCCGGTCCAGCAACGTCTGCACTTCAAAATTCTCGACCTCGTTTTCAAATCGCTCCATGGCCTCACCCCTCCCTATCTCTGTAACCTCCTGTCCTCTTCACCTTCACCATTCTCTTCCTCTTTTCCTTCACCTCTGTCTTCTCCTCTCTCTTTCTGCCCTGTTCCCCTCACAAAACTACCTGCAGTTCTGTACCTAATTGCCAGTCCCATTCCGAGTTCATGCAGATAGCTGTGAGGTATGAAAGGGTCACAGCATCTCAGTAGGGACCCTCCTTTGAATTTGGCATTGAGACACATCGGGATGGAAATAGACAAACAGGCGATAGCAAATGCACAGCCCGTTTTACACTCCGCCCTATTAATCTTTTCCATCAACAGTTCTGACAAAGAATTTGACCTCAAACCTATTTCTCTTTCTCTGCAGATGCTGCCTGACCTGCTGCATGTGTACAGCCTTTTTCTGCTTTTGTTCTAAATTATCCCATCACTTGCCGTATTTGTTCACTATACATGTAACCCATGTTCTTACTGACCTGGGAATGAGCAAAGCCAATACTGGACAGCAGGAATAAGATAACAGTCCGACTCTAGGACTGACGGTCTGCCAAACTTGACATTGATGAAATTGGCCCTCTCTAAAAAAGGCCTTTAAAGTTAATCGGAAATCTTTTTTAGAAAGGGGAACAGGGATAGCTCCCCACACTCCTTTCTTCATTTTGAAACAGATCTTGGATTACACAGGAAAAGCCTAGTCAACTTACATAGTCAATTTCCTCATCGTAAACACTCCTCTCTTTTCTGTTGTTCATCTTTGGGAAGATCTCCTTCACAATGTGTGGGCCTTTGCCGTTACAGTCCCTGTGGTCCATGGTAACTGTTGCTACGCTGTTCTTTCTCCCCGACGACTGCACGGTCGGGACCAGGAGGAGTTCTGGCAAGTCACCGGAATCTTTGGTGTCCAGGGAGAGTGCCCGACGGTGCAGCAGGCTCGAACTGTGGACCACCTCAGATCTGATGTCATCAGGGTCGTCGGAGGAGGAAATCCTGCGCCTGTTGCCGGAGAGGAGCGACTCATGCTCACTGGAGTGAGGCTTCCGTTTCAGGCTCGAAGCGCGGCCCATGCTATTCCAACTGGCCCTCCGGCTTCCCCAGCTGCTGCCAGCACCCCACGGGATGTAGTGAGAGCTTCGGCGGCTCGACTGAAAAGAAGACAACATGTGGTTACCACCTGACCCTCGGCCCATGACACCAAGATCTCAAGGATGCTTCCCTTGATTGTGTAACCATTCAGCTGCGATTTGCCAACCCGACAGTAGGGTAGATAAAGAGAGGGTCATCCTGATAGGTTAAGATGAAGATGCTGACAATCTCAGCGCAGTACTGAGGGAGTGCTGCGCTGTCCGAGGTACCGTCTTTCAGATGCGACATTAAACTGAGACCCTGTCTGCCCTCTCAGATGGGGTCCGGGTCACTATTTCGAAGAAGAGCGGGGGAGTTCCCCCTGGTGTCTGTGCCAATATTTATCCCTCAACCAACATCACTAAGAACTAGATTATCTGATCATCATCACATTGCTGTTTGTGGGATCTTGCTGTGCACAAACCGGCTGCTGCATTTCCGACATTACAACAGTGACTACACTTTATTGGCTGTAAAACGCTTTGAGATGCCCAGTGGTTGTGAAAGATGCTGTAGAAATGTAAAACTTGCTTTTTTTTTTGGTTTATAAGGAATGAATGTAAAATCCAGTGACTTGGCATCTGGGCAAACTCCGCAGTCAATTCTGCACATAGCAAAATGTCGCAAAGAGCAAGGGGAAGACTGATAGGAGATTTTAATTTTCCCAACATTGACTGGGATTCACTTAGTGTTAGAGGTCTAGATGGAGCAGAATTTGTAAGGAGCATCCAGGAGGGTTTTCTAGAGCAGTATGCAAATAGTCCAACACGGGAAGGGGCCATACTGGACCTGGTGTTGGGGAATGAGCCGGGCCAGGTGGTTGAAGTTTCAGTAGGGGACTACTTTGGGAATAGTGATCACAATTCGGTAAGTTTTAGAGTACTCATGGACAAAGACGAGAATGATCCTAAAGGAAGAGTGCTAAATTGGGGGAAGGCCAACTATAACAAAATTCGGCAGGAGCTGGGGAATGTAGATTGGGAGCAGCTGTTTGAAGATAAATCCACATTTGATATGTGGGAGGCTTTTAAAGAGAGGTTGATTAGCGTGGAGGAGAGACATGTTCCTGTGAAAATGAGGGATAGAAATGGCAAGATTAGGGAACCATGGATGACAGGTGAAATTGTGAGACTAGCTAAGAGGAAAAAGGAAGCATACATAAGGTCTAGGCGGTTGAAGAAAGACGAAGCTTTGGAAGAATATCGGGAATGTAGGACCAATCTGAAATGAGGAATTAAGAGGGCTAAAAGGGGTCATGAAATATCTTTAGCAAACAGGGTTAGGGAAAATCCCAAAGCCTTTTATTCATATATAAGGAGCAAGAGGGTAACTGGAGAAAGGATTGGCCCACTTAAGGACAAAGGAGGAAAATTATGCGTGGAGTCAGAGAAAATGGGTGAGATTCTAAACGAGTACTTCACCGAGGAGAGGGACATGACGGATGTTGAGGTTAGGAACAGATGTTTGATTACTCTAGGTCAAGTCGGCATAAGGAGGGAGGAAGTGTTGGGTATTCTAAAAGGCATTAAGGTGGACAAGTCCCCAGGTCCGGATGGGATCTATCCCAGGTTACTGAGGGAAGCGAGAGAGGAAATAGCTGGGGCCTTAACAGATATCTTTGCAGCATCCTTAAACACGGGTGAGGTCCCGGAGGACTGGAGAATTACTAATGTAGTCCCCTTGTTTAAGAAGGGTAGCAGGGATAATCCAGGTAATTATAGACCGGTGAGCCTGACGTCAGTGGTAGGGAAGCTGCTGGAGAAGATACTGAGGGATAGGATCTATACCCATTTGGAAGAAAATGGGCTTATCAGTGATAGGCAACATGGTTTTGTGCAGGGAAGGTCATGTCTTACCAACTTAATAGAATTCTTTGAGGAAGTGACAAAGTTGATTGATGAGGGAAGGGCTGTAGATGTCATATACATGGACTTCAGTAAGGCGTTTGATAAGGTTCCCCATGGTAGGCTGATGGAGAAAGTGAAGTCGCATGGGGTCCAGGGTGTACTAGCTAGATGGATAAAGAACTGGCTGAGCAACAGGAGACAGAGAGTAGCAGTGGAAGGGAGTTTCTCAAAATGGAGACGTGTGACCAGTGGTGTTCCACAGGGATCCGTGCTGGGACCACTTTTGTTTGTGATATACATAAATGATTTGGAGGAAAGTATAGGTGGTCTGATTAGCAAGTTTGCAGACGACACTAAGATTGGTGGAGTAGCAGATAGTGAAGGGGACTGTCAGAGAATATAGCAGAATATATATAGATAGATTGGAGAGTTGGGCAGAGAAATGGCAGATGGAGTTCAATCCGGGCAAATGCGAGGTGATGCATTTTGGAAGATCCAATTCAAGAGTGAACTATACAATAAATGGAAAAGTCCTGGGGAAAATTGATGTACAGAGAGATTTGGGTGTTCAGGTGCATTGTTCCCTGAAGGTGGCAACGCAGGTCAATAGAGTGGTCAAGAAGGCATACGGCATGCTTTCCTTCATCGGACGGGGTATTGAGTACAAGAGTTGGCAGGTCATGTTACAGTTGTATAACTGTATAACTTCCCTTGCAATCGCAGGAGGTGTAATACCTGCCCATTTACCTCCTCTCTCCTCACTATCCCAGGCCCCAAACACTCCTTTCAGGTGAAGCAGCGATTTACTTGTACTTCTTTCAATGTAGTATACTGTATTCGCTGCTCACAGTGTGGTCTCCTCTACATTGGGGAGACCAAGCGCAGACTGGGTGACCGCTTTGCGGAACATCTCCGCTCAGTCCGCAAGCAGGACCCTGAGCTTCCGGTTGCTTGCCATTTCAACACTGCCCCCTGCTCTCATGCTCACATCTCTGTCCTGGGATTGCTGCAGTGTTCCAGTGAACATCAACGCAAGCTCGAGGAACAGCATCTCATCTACCGATTAGGCACACTACAGCCTGCCGGACTGAACATTGAGTTCAATAATTTCAGAGCATGACAGCCCCCCACTTTACTTTCATTTTTAGTCATTTTTAGTTATTTTTTCTTCCTTTTATTTTTTAGCATTCCTTTTTACATTTTTTGCATTTATTTCATTTCATCTTAGTTTGTTCAGTTTGCTTACCCACTGTTTTTTTCAGGTTGTTTTTCTTCAGGTTTGCACTTGCTGATGTTCTATATTCAGTATATTCACACCTAATCTGTACTAATGCTTTGTCTTTCAAAACACCATTAACATATTGTTTGCCTTTGCTCTGTGACCTTTTGGTCAGCTATGTGGCCTGGTCCAATCTGCACCTTCTCCTTTGTTATCTCTTGCCCAACCCCCACCTCACTTGTTTATAATCTGTGACTTTTCTAATATTTGTCAGTTCCGAAGAAGGGTCACTGACCCGAAACGTTAACTCTGCTTCTCTTTCCACAGATGCTGCCAGACCTGCTGAGTGAATCCAGCATTTCTTGTTTTTGTTACAGTTGTATAAGACTTTGGTTCGGCCACATTTGGAATACTGCGTGCAGTTCTGGTTGCCACATTACCAAAAGGATGTGGATGCTGTGGAGAGGGTGCAGAGGAGGTTCACCAGGATGTTGCCTGGTATGGAGGGCGCTAGCTATGAAGAGAGGTTGAGTAGATTAGGATTATTTTCATTAGAAAGACGGAGGTTGAGGGGGGACCTGATTGAGGTGTACAAAATCATGAGAGGTATAGACAGGGTGGATAGCAAGAAGCTTTTTCCCAGAGTGGGGGATTCAATTACTAGGGGTCACGAGTTCAAAGTGAGAGGGGAAAAGTTTAGGGGGGATATGCGTGGAAAGTTCTTTACGCAGAGGGTGGTGGGTGCGTGGAACGCGTTGCCAGTGGAGGTGGTAGACGCGGGCACGATAGTGTCTTTTAAGATGTATCTAGACAGATACATGAATGGGCAGGAAGCAAAGAGATACAGACCATTAGAAAATAGGCGACAGGTTTAGATAGAGGATGTGGATCGGCGCAGGCTTGGAGGGCCGAAGGGCCTGTTCCTGTGCTGTAATTTTCTTTGTTCTTTGTTCTTTGAACATGGTGATGTTAGTTGAGGGAGAAATGTTGGCCAGGCCAGCAGGCAGAATTCTCCTGCTCATTTTATTAGTGCCATGGGATCCTTTACATCAACTGATGAAGGGAGACTGGGCATTGGTTTGACATCTCAGCTGAAGGATGGCACTTCTGACAGTGCAACATTCCCTCTGTCCTGTTCTAAAATGTCAGCCTCAATCATGTGCTCAAGTCTGTCGAGTGGGAGCTGTAAGAACAATAGACTGTTGAAGGATTACTAAATGGCTGAATTGGACATTCCAATTTTTGACTGGGCTTTCTGAATGCTTCTGAGAGAGAAACCAGACAACAAAGGACTTGTTGAAAATCAAAACGTTTGCCACTTATCTGCCTCATGATGTGAAGAGGTTGTGTATTTAAAATTGGATAAAGCTTCGCCACCAGAACCATGAGGTTTCGAGTATTAGGGGGACTGGCGTATGAGGAGAGACTGCAGAAAGCTCGGTTCTTCAGCCCTGACCGGAGATGATTGAGTGCTGAGTGTACAGAGGTAGGTAATGTACTTTCCCTGTGCAAGGCCCTGTCAGGATTGGTTCGACTGAGGGGGATTCCAGTCTGCATAATGTCTCCTGCCTGTGGAAGCCTGAAGGTTAAAATTGGCAATCCAAGGATACTGAGGGAAGTGAGAGTGGAAATTGCAGAGGCACTGGCCATGATTTTCCAGTCTTCCTTCGATTCACGGATGGTGCCAGAGGACTGGAGAGTTGCAAGTGTGAAACTCTTGTTCAAAAAAGGGTGTAAAGATAACCCAGCAACTACAGGCCAGTCAGTTTAACCTCGGTGATGGGGAAGCTTCTAGAAACGATAATTCAGGACAAAATTAATAGTTACTTGAGCAAATGCAGGTTAATTAGGGAAAGCCAGCACGGACTATGTTTAGCTAATTTGCTGGAGTTTTTTGATGAGGTAACAGAGAAGGTTGATCAGGGTAATGCTGTTGATGTGGTGTACATGGATTTCCAAAGGGCATTTGATAAAGTGCCGCAAAACATGGATATGAAATTGGCTGAGTGACAAGAAACAGAGAGTAGTGGTTAATGGATGTTTTTCGGACTGGAGGAAGATTGTAGTGGAGTTCCTCAAGGGTCAGTGTTGGGACCCTTGCTGTTCTTGATATATATTAATGACCTAGACCTTGGTGTACAGGGCACAATTCCAAAATTTGCAGATGATATGAAATTTGGAAACATTGTGAACTGTGAGGTGGATAGTGTAGAACTTCAAAAGGACATAGACAGGATGGTGAAATGGGCAGACATGTGGCAGATGAACTTTAATTCAGAGAAGTATGAAGTGATTCATTTTGGTAGGAAGAATACAGAGAGACAATATAAAATGAATGACGCAATTCTAAAGGGGGTGCAGGAGCAGAGGGACCTGGGTGTTTATGTGAATAAATTATTGAAGGTGGCAGGACAGGTTGAAAGCGCAGTTAATAAGGCATACAGTATCCTGGGCTTTATTAATAGGAGCATAGAGTACAAGAGCAAGGGGGTTATGTTGAACTTGTATAGAACACTGGTTCGGCCTGAACTGGAGTAGTGTGCCCAGTTCTGGGTGCCACACTTTAGGAAAGATGTGAAGGCATTAGAGAGAGCGGAGAAAAGCTTCATGACACTCATTCTGGGAATGAGGAACTTCAGTTATGTGGAAAGATTGGAGAAGTTGGGACTATTTTCTTTGGAGAAGAGAAGATTGAGAAGAGATTTGATAGAGGGGTTGGAAATCATGAGGGGTCTGGACAGGGTAGAAAGGGAGAAACTGATCCCATTGGTGGATGGATCGAGAACAAGAGTGCACAGAATTAAGGTAATGGGCAAAAGAAGCAATGGCGACATGAGGGAAAAACTTTTTCATGCAGTGAGTGGTTAGGATCTGGAATGCACTGCCTGAGAGTGTGATGGAGGCAGGTTCAATCGAGGCCTTCAAGAGGGAATTGGATTGTTAACTGAAAAGGAAGAATGTTCAAGGCTTCGGGGAGAAGGCGGGAAAGTGGCACTAGGTAAATTGCTCTTTCGGTGAGCCAGCACCGACATGATGGACTGAATGGCCTCCTGATGTGCTGTAACAATTCTGTAATTCTGTGATGTCAGGAGAGGGTTGAGTTACAAGCTGGTAAATAACTTCCTCATTTTTTAACCTCCCACCCACTTGGTTATTGCTGGTCGAGTAGGGTTAAAATTAACTGCCCTGTGACTGTGCAGCACTTTTAGACGTCCTGAGGATGTGCAATGCACCATGTAAAGGCAAGCTCTTTCTTTCTCTCACCCAAAGTGCCTTGTATTCATGTGAATGTTAACAGGCTGTTCAACCACGGTATGCGCCACAGCTGGACCTGATCCTGTTGTCACCTGTCAGCCTTAGGCTTTCCAACTGGAGCCACAGGGTGGCAATCAGGAGACGATTCTGCCCCTCCATACCCCAGGGATGTTGAGGCAGATTGCGGGATTGCTCCTGGTACCCTGGTTGAAATCAGGTAACACAACACAAACCAGGGATCAAACTGAGATCAAACGGTCTTGTTCTATACTACGCCTTCTGTAAAACTAAACCTGGCTCACACCTCTCAGACTATCAGTTGAGAATTTAATTGAAAAATTAAACACTCTTACTCACTGTATCATATCCCAAATGCAGGATATAGGGTTAAGGGGGAGTTAAAGCTACACGTAAATATTCTGACTGTAAGCACCATTAATAATAAGCACTCCTTGTTGAAATTACCCTCACAGTAAGTACCAGGAGCCATAAGTACTCCCACTGTTTAGTACGCTCAATGAGATATGTGAATGAGTTGTTTAAATCTCCCCCTAATTCATTATAACCAGAGACCCAGTCAAACTGAACACTCACTCTCAAAATATGTGCACTCGGAGCTCAGTAACATTTTGATATTTTGACCTATTTGGAGTGGCTTTCATTTAACTTAGAAGATAATTTATGATTATATGAGATTTGGTTTACAACAGCTACTCCCACAGGTAAACCAGTCATGTGAAATGTTGATTAGGACTAAAAAAGCAGCAGACGCAATGTAACAGTCATCAATATTGTCCAGTTTCGCATATCACACCAGTGTTGAGAAAATGGGGAGTTGCTGAGCACATTCATAGCAATTCACACTCTTAATGCTAGAATGCCTTTCCTGGTGGTAGTAGGGGACAGTATAGTTAGGGGGATTGACACTGTTCTATGCAGCAAAGAACAAGTCCAGTGTTGCCCGCCCGGTGCCAGGGTACGGGACATCCGCTCAGGGCTGGAGAGGAACTTACAGTGGGAGAGGGAAGATCCAGTTGCCGTGGTCCATGTAGGTACCAATGACATAGGCAGGACAAGGAAAGAGGTTCTGCATAGTCAGTATGAGGAACTAGGCGCCAAGTTAAGAAGCAGAACCTCAAAGGTAATAATCTCTGGATTATTACCTGAGCCACGTGCAAATTGGCACAGGGCAAATAAGATTAGCGATAAGTGGCTCTAGGACTGGTGTGGTAGAAGTGGGTTCCGGTTTGTGGGGCACTGGCACCAGTACTGGGGAAAGTGGTAGCTATACCGTTGGGACAGTCTACACCTGAACTGTGCTGGGGGCGGTGTTCTAGCGAGCCACATAACTAGGGGAATAGTGGGGGAAGGGGATCAAATTTGGGAAGATATGGTAAATCAAGGAGTAGAGACAAGGCAAGAGAGAAAGGTATTAAGATGGGAAATGATAAACAGCCTGTGACAGGAAGGAACGGAGCGTACAAATCTAAGAATAAGTCAACAGATAAGGCTAGAGGTTACAAAAATAATAAAAGGACAAAACTAAAGGCTCTGTATCTGAATGCACGAAGCATTTGAAACAAAACAGATGAACTGAGAGTGCAAATAGAAATAAATAAGTACGATCTGATAGCCATTATAGAGGCATGGCTGCAGGACGACATAGATTGGGACTTGAATATTGAATGGTACATGGCATTTAGGAAGGACAGGAAGCTAGGAAAAGGTGGAGGGGTAGCTCTGTTAATTAATGATGGTATTAGTACAATAGGGAGGGATGACCTAAGTTCAGGAGACCAAGATGTAGAAGCAGTTTGGGTAGAGATGAGAAATCATAAAGGCAAAGGTGACTTGTTGGAGTGGAGTACAGGCCACCTAACATTAACCACACTGTAAGACGGGGTATAAAGGAAGAAATACTAAAAGCAAAATACTGCAGATGCTGGAAATCTGAAATAAAAACAAGAAATGCTGGAAATACTCAGCAGGTCTGGCAGCATCTGTGGAGAGAGAAGCAGAGTTAACGTTTCAGGTCAGAGATGAAAGGTCACTGACCTGAAACATTAACTCTGCTACTCTCTCCACAGAGAATGCTAGACCTGCTGAGTGTTTCCAGCATTTCTTGTTTTTATTATAGCAGGCTATACTAGACCTGGTATTGTGCAACGAGACAGGATTAATTAATGACCTCATAGTTAAGGCGCCCCGAGGTAGTAGCAATCATAATATGATTGAATTTTATATTCAGTTTGAGGGAGAGAAGAGTGGGTCCAAGACTAGTATTTTAAACTTAAATAAAGGCAATTATGAAGGCATGAAAGCAGAGCTAGTTAAAGTGAACTGGTAAATCAGGTTAGGGGATGCGTCAATAGAGATGCAGTGGCAGGCATTTAAGGGGATATTTCAGAATGCACAGAATAGATACATTTCAACGAGAAAGAAAAATTCCAAGGGTGGGACCTGCCATCCGTGGTTAACTAAAACAGTTAAAGATAGTAGCAAACTTAAAGAAAAAATTTATAATTGAGCAAAGATGGGAGGCAGGCCAGAAGATTGGACAGAATATAAAAAATAGCAAAGAATGACTAAAAGATTGATAAGAAAGGTAAAATTAGAGTACGAGAGAAAGCTAGCTAGGAATATAAAGACAGATAATAAGAGTTTCTATAGATATTTAAAAAAGAAAAGAGTTAACAAAGTGAGCGTTTGTCCTATAGAAAGTGAGTCTGGGGAATTAATAATGGATAATAAGGAGATGGCAGATGAATTGAACAGATATTTTGCATCAGTCTTCACTATTGAGGATACAAGTAACATCCCAGTATTAGCTGTAAGTCAGGAAATGGAAGGGAGGGAGGAACTCAAGAAAATTACAATCACCAGGGAAGTGGTACTGAACAAATTGTTGGAGCTGTGGGCTGACAAGTCCTCGGATCCTGATGGACTTCATCCGAGGGTGTTAAGAGAAGTGGCTAGTGGGATAGTTGATGCGTTAGTTTTAATTTTCCAAAATTCCCTAGATTAGGGGAAGGTTCCGTTAGATTGGAAAATAGCGAATGTAACTCCTTTATTCAAAAATGGAGGGAGACAGAAAGCAGGAAACTACAGGCCAGTTAGCTTAACATCTCTCTTAGGGAAAATGTTAGAAGCTATTATTAAAGAGCTATAGCAGGACATTTAGAAAAATTCAAGGTAATCAGGCAGAGTCAACATGGGTTTGTGAAAGGGAAATCATGTTTAACCAATTTATTGGAGTTCTTTGAGGGAGTTACATGTGCTGTGGATAAAGGGGAATCGGTGGACGTATTGTATTTAGATTTCCAGAAGGCATTTGATAAGGTGCCACATCAAAGGTTATTGCAGAAAATAAAAGCTCATGGTGTACGGGGTAACATATTGGCATGGATAGAAGATTGGCTAACTAACAGGAAACAAAGAGACTAGGCATAAATGGGTCATTTTCTGGTTGGTAAGATGTAACGAGTGGTGTGCCACAGGGATCTGTTCTGGGGCCTCAACTTTTTACAATTTATATAAATGACTTAGATGAAGGGACCAAATAAGAGGGCTACAAAGGGATATAGATAGGTTAAGTGGGTGGGCAAAGACCTGGCAAATGGAGTATAATGTGGGAAAGTGGGAAATTGTCCACTTTGGCAGGAAGAATAAAAAGGAACCATATTATCTAAATGGTGAGAGATTGCAGAGCTCTGAGATGCAGAGGGATCTGGGTGTCCTAGTGCATGAAATCGCAAAAGGTTAGTATGCAGGTCCAGCACATATTTAGGAAAGCTAATAGAATGTTATCGTTTGCTTCAGCTATATAGGACATTGGTGAGACCACATCTGGAGTACTGTGTACAGTACCGGTCTCCTTATTTAAGGAAGGATGTAAATGCATTGGAGGCAGTTCAGAGAAGGTTTACTAGACTAATATCTGGAATGGGCGGGCCGTCTTATGAGGAACTGTTGGACAGGCTAGGCTTGTATCCGCTGGAATTTAGAAGAGTAAGAGGCGACTTGATTGAAACATATAAGATCCTGAGGGGTCTTGACAGGGTGGATGTGGAAAAGATGTTTCCCCTTGTGGGAGAATCTAGAACTAGGGGTCACTGTTTAAAAATAAGGGGTCGCCCATTTAAGACAGAGTTGAGGAGAAATTTTTTCTCTCAAAGGGTCGTGAGTCTTCGGAATTCTCTTCATGAAAAGGTAGTGGAACCAGAGTCTCTGAATATTTTTAAGGCAGAGGTAGATAGATTCTTGATAAGCAAGGGGGTGGAAGTTATCGGGGGTAGGTGGAAATGTGGAGTAATCAGTTCAGCCCTTAACTTATTGAAAGGCGGAGCAGGCTCGAAAGGCTGAGTGGCCTACTCCTGCTCCTAATTCGTATGTTTGTATATTCAATATGCCCAGCAAGGGGCTTAGTTGAGCAGATAATACAGTCACTGTGAGCTCCCACGCTAAGAGGGAGGGATTTTGTTCAAGGTATCAAGTGTAGGATCATCAATCCTTCAGGTCTGCCCTAGAGTCTCCATGAATTGAAGGTTGCTCTCCATGACACTGCTGCGAGTGACAGCCATGCACAAAAACATAGGAGTAGTAAAAAACTGTGGGCGTGAAATTCAGTCATAGCGCCACTGGAGATGTTGCTACGGAAGCTGAACACCCTCCTAGTGGGGTGCCCTGCACGTCCAGCCACTTCCTGCATGGTCTGCAGTGCCCCATGCTGAGAAGGGCACTCACGTGGGCATCCCCTGCACCCGCTGGAAGCCTGTGAAATGGTGCAATTCTGACGTCACTCAGCCCTGCCAGCCCATGTAATGCCCCACTTCCACATTTGGGTCACACAGGTCCATTGGATGAATTCACTTGTCACTCACTAAAGATGAAGCATTCAGATGCAAGTGGGGCCAAGTGGTAGTGTTACTTAAAGGACCAGGCACTCAACTTGCAGGTAAGATGATTTTGAATAACTTCCGCAAAGACTCTGGAAGTACTCTGCAGTGTTTTCAAGGGTGTTGTGGTGAGCACCAGGATTTGGCAGGGAGTTTTGCTGCATCCTCACAGAGGGGGGCAGAGGCTGCAACAGATATGGGGGCAGCAGTTGCAAAGCCTGTGAGTCTGCAGCGAGACAGGGAGATGGAGCACAGGGTGTGGATCGGGCAAGCTCAGCTCAATGTCCTCCGCCGAGTTGGAGCCGGACTCCTCCATGCTCTTTGACAGTGACAGATGGTTGTCTGGCAGGCCAGCCAATGCACTCAGCATCTCACTGTACATGCCCATCAGCATTATCCTGTATGCTGTCCCATCAAGGCCCTCATCTGAGTCCTCTGCAGCAGAACCTTTCCCTCCGGTGAACTGACACACGAACCATCCCTTTCCCTGACTCTTTACCAGCCTTTAAAGCAGGTGTAGTAACTGCGAGTGTCAGATCACGTAACGGGACTCCTTCATCAGAGGTGTGGTGTTTCCCACTCTCCTCCTCCTTGGGCTGCTGAGGCTGGAAAGTTGGCAGTTCTTGGGTGTCTGAAAGCAGAAAATCAGAAGAAGGCTGGGGCGAGGAATGGGTGGAAAGCAAGAGGTCCATGGTCACACCAACTGCAGCTTGCTCATTATGCCAGGTAGCAGGATGAGGGTGAGCTGGGAGTTGAGAAGGGGCATCCGGCAGATACTTTTTTTATCCTTTCATTGGATGCGTGCATCATTGGCAAGGCCAGCATTCGTTGCCCATCCTTCTTAATATTCTCAACAACATCGGATACCATGGGCTCTTTGCAACTGTCACTCTGCAGCAGAGACCATTTTATCCATAGGGCTCAGGAGATGCAGGTGCCCTTGTCCACCACCGGCTCTGCTCCCTTCTATTGTTGTGCCACCTTGTCCTGCAAGGAAGAGGGCAGAATATCAGTGATTGTGTTGCACTGTATTTGGATGTGCCTGCCATAGGTTAATAGCTGGAGGCAGATGGAGGCAACAATAGGTGGATGTAAAGCTGGCATCATGGGAATGTGTGTGAGGGTGAAGTGGAGTACCTGGATCTTAGGCATGAGTCCTGAGTGCCAGGTCCTCGGGGTCAAACGCTGGGAGCTCCCTGGTCACATGCTCCCAATCCCTTCTGAGGGTTGTTCTTGAGGGCCTCCAGACACCACCCCCCCACCCCCACGTTCCCCCGCAGAACCAAGGCATCTCTCCTCCAGTCCACTGCCCTCCAGCACTGCATCCATGGCCTTGGAACCCTCTTCTCTGCTCCCTGGTGTTCGATTTTCCTTGCAACAGTAGGATTCAGCAGCAACCTCTGTGCAGTGTTAGTTTTTCATCTTCTTTAAACCCTTTTCATTAGTTAAAAAAAATATTGGAGGTGGGGAAGAAAGGCTGTTTGATTGACAGTCAAGAATCATCCAATCAGGTAATGAAGAGTCTGCTTTGCGATTGGCCATGGGAAGGTGGGGCACCGCGAGGATGGACCTGTCAGGTGACCAATGGGGGGAGTGCAGGGGAGGGGGGTGTGGGGGGGGAGGGGTCACATGGTGAAACCTCCAGGAATACATCCAACCAGAGTTGGTCACCCGTGCTTAATTTGTAATCCACTGGGAGATCAGGCAGAGATTGTTTAACACTTTCCATGCAGGTCGTACTCACACTTGAAGGACCCCACCCCTCCAACAATGTATCCTGGAGTCGATTGCCAAATGTGGTCCTTACCAATGACTTCTGGTCAAAGTTGATGCGTGTCAGTGAGGTCACGCTGCTTTTCCGTGACCCAGCGGAGATGTAGGGGTTTTCAGGCTGTAGTGAACTCCTTGATGAGGTCACGATCGCTGATCCTATTGATTGGTTCTGAGGAGACAGATCCAAATGCCCATTGGGAGTCATAGCAATCGAACAAGCTTTCAACTCTGAATTCATTAAAAAGAGGAGAAACAACACTTAGAGACTGCCCAAGAATTTACTGTACCAGTTGCAAACTATTGGTAGAATGAAGCATGCAAGTCCTATCCTTTGCTCGACCCAGCTGGTTAAAGTCACAGTTTAAATTAGAAAGTCTCAGAGCCTGTTCTGTGCTGAGTTATCATAGAATATTACAGCACAGGAGGAGGCCATTTGGCCCGTTGTGCCTAAACTGGCTCTTTCTTAGAGTTATCCAATTAATCCACCACCGCACCACCCCCCCCCCCCCCCACTTTGCTCTTTCCCCACAGCACTTTAAAATTTTCCCCTTCATGTATTTCTCCAATTTCCTTTTCAGAGTTACTATCGAATCTGCTTCCACTGCCCTTTCAGATCACAACAACTCGCTGCATAGAAATATGTTTCTTCATCTCCCCTCCAATTCTTCTGCCATTTATCTGAAATCTGTGTCCTCTAGTTACTGACCCTCCTGCCAGTGGAAACAGTTTTTCCCAATCTACTTGATTAAAATCCTCCCTAATTTTGAACACCTCCGTCACCAGAGGAAAACACTCGCTCTGTTTTGTTAAAGGTGCTGCTTATTCTGTCACCTGATAAATAATGCATTTCTTTGAGCTTTTCACAGTCGTCGATGTTTGTTGAAGTTCGTTCTTCCTCCGAGTCTGACTTGTTGGCGTCTCCCTGGCATGTATGTACAATGGAAGAAAGTTAAGCCCGTGATTTGAAGTGAGGATGGGGACAAACCGTGAGCCTCGCCTTCTTGGTGAGATGGTTTAAAACATCAACTACACAATACATCAAGCAATCTGAGGTGAATTGTACAATGGTTTGATGCAACGCAAAGCTCCCCCTACACTGCCCCAACAAAGTGGCTCAACTCCAAGCAGAGGAATCTATCCCCTTACTGCAAACATTGGGGCATATTTGAGTCCTGGCCAATATTTACCCCTCTATCAACATCACTAAAACATATGATCTGGTCATTATCACATTGCTGTTTGTGGGAGCTTGCTGTGCACAAATTGGCTGTTGAATTTCTTACAGTGCAACAGTGACTACACTTCAGAAGCATTTCATTGGCTGTAATGCGCTTTGGGATGTCCTGAGGTTATGAAAAGCGTTAATCATTCTATTTTGCCCAAGGAGTTTGCCCATTTAGCGACTCACTTGGGTTGTTTTGTGCTGTATGCCTACACCCACTAGGAATTGGGATGAGTGCATGGATTCACTTCCTGAAAGGTGGTGACAGCCAGTGGAGACAGGAGACTTGTGAACTCAATCCCAGGGCGCCCAGAGGTGAAATGACAGAGTGCGAGCCCGCCCAGCCCCTGAAAAGTCATTCCTAACTTTTTCGAGTGATCACACGATGGTAAGCAGGGAAAGGATTGTGGCTACTTACCTCTGCCTGGAAGCCCTCTACCAAGATGGCGACCAAGAGGTTAAAGAGCACGTAATTACCAAAGGTCATCAGGGCCACAAAGTACAAAGCGGCCCAGGGTGAGGTGGAGGCCATCCCGTTATAAAGCACCACATTCCAGTCCTCCTGGGTCAGGATCTGCAGGAGCAACAAACCAAAATCTTAGCTTTTGTCCTCAAGCTACCAGGGGATTGTTACATTGCACTCAGGATTAGAAATTCAAACATTTGAAAATCATTCAAGGCTGTCACATGATTCAAAATGTGGTCAACTAAACTTCTTCAATTTGTGATACTTACTGATGACCTTCAAAATTTTTCCCTTTGCCCTATCAATGAATTTTCACCTACAGTTGAACCCCTAGCGACATAAGGTGTTCCTTACAGATGATTTGGAAGTGGCATTACTCCAGTATAACAGCTGGAAAATCAACGGGAGGGATTCATGCCTGTGCCATTTGAATATGTTAACGTAACTCGTCTTTCAATCGGGATCATTCCCTACACTTGCTTCCAAGCTCATTACAAACTCACATAGAGGGCAAACGGAACGGAGACTTGGTGTTACAGCTCTCTGCTCCATTTTCCGATTTGGTAGGCTCAGTGAATGGGCATGTACAGCAGATGAGAATTGGAAAGCTGCAGAAAGCTAGATAAGGAAGAGGTCATGGTTGATGTGCCTGTCTGCATTTTCTCATTGATTTCCCACTGATCTTCTTTGGGTTTCTGAAAAACCACCTTGTAAATTCTCTCCGTAAAAGGATTCCAGATTTTGAACACTCTACCACTGGCGGCCATACGTTCAGCTGCCGAGGCCCCTAAACTCAGAATTCCCTCCCTGACATCGCTACCCCTCGCCCTCTCTATCCTCCTTCAGGATTCTGAGCAAGATCTAGCTCTTCGACCAACTTTTTGGTCATCTGCCCGAATAAATGTGGCTCGGTGTCCAATTTTGTTTGACAATCGCTCCTGTGAAGTGCCTTGGAATATTTTACTACGTTAACGGTGCTCTATATACAGGTTGTTCATTTTGATGTAGTCAGGGAGCTTGCACCCAGAACCCTATCAGCCTCAGCCAGCATCACTGTCCGACTCTGTGGTATCTCACACTGACCATTCTGGTGTGGAAGCCCCCTAATGTCCCCTACACCACCCTCCATCCCCACCACCCACCACCCTTTCAACGTCCTGTTTTGTGTCAAGAACTAGCTCTGCTGACAGATGGGAACAGAGTGATTCATAGCAATGGAAAAGGGCACAATGGACCAACCTTTTTTGACAGGTCGGCCCTTTCTCACCATCTCGCTCCATTGTGTCTCTCTCCAGGATTGATATAAAAACTTTTTAATGTCAGTGTGTTTTCTACACTCAGCTTTTAAGTGAAGACTGTCTGTAGGGAGAAGGTCTATTGCTCACTCAAAGTGTGCAGTTCCTGCTGACCTTCACATAGGAGTCCTGTTAACTTCCCAGCAAAATTGACTTCCCTTTGGTGGCTGGGTACACTGGAGCCTCCAGGCCGCAATCTGGATTCCCTGGATTACACAGGCCTGATAGAAGCAACCTTGGCTCAGGGGGTAGCACGCTCGGCCTTGAGTCAGAAACTCATGGGTTTAAGTCCCACCCCAGAAACAGAATCACAGAAAGCACAGAATTGTCACAGCACAGAAGGAGACCATTCAGCCCATCATGTCTGTGCTGACTCTCCAAAAGAGCACTTTACCTAGTGCCACTCCCCCTGCCCACTCCCCATAGCTCTGCACATTCTTCCTGTTCAGATAACAGTCTAATTCCCTTTTGAATGCTTCAATTGAACCTGCCTCCATCACACTCTCAGGCAGTGCATTCCAGATCCTAACCACTCGCTGTATGAAAATGTTTTTCCTCATGTCACAATTGCTTCTTTAGCCAATTGCCTTAAATCTGTACCTTCTTGTTCTCGATCCCTCCCGCAATGGGAACGTTTTTTTCCCTATCTAACCTGTTCAGACCCCTCATGATTTTGATCACCTCTGTGAATCTGCTCTCAGCCTTCTCTTCTCCAAAGAAAACAGTCCCAACTTCTCCAATTTATCCACATAACTGAAGTTCCTCATCCCTGGAACGATTCTCGTGAACCTTTCCTGCACTCTCTCCAATTCCTTCGCATCTTTCCGAAAGTGCGGCACCCATTTGAACATTATTCAGGCTGACATTCCCACTGCAGTACTGAGGGAATGCTGTACAGTCGGAGGTGCCGTTGTTCCGATGAGACATTAAACCGAGGCCTTTACTGCCCTCTCAGGTGATAGTAAAAAAAAAAACCCTCAGGATTATTTTGAAGAAGAGCAGAAGAAGTTCTCTCTGTCTCCTGGCTAATATTTATCCATCAACGAACATTTGATAAGCAAGGGGGTGAAAGGTTATCAGGGGTAGGTGGAAATATGGAGTTATCAGTTCAGCCATGAAGTTATTGAATGGCAGAGCAGGCTCGAGGGGCCGAGTGGCCTACTCCTGCTCCTAATTTGTATGTTCGTATGACTAAATAGATGATCTAGTCATTATCACATTGCTGTTTGTGGGAGCTTGCTGTGCACAAATTGGCTGCTGTGTTCCCTACATTTCAAGAGTGACTACATTTCAAAAGTACTTCATTAGCTGTGACGTGCTTTGTAATGTCCTGAGGTCGTGAAAGGCGCTATAGAAATGTAATTTCTTTCTTCTTTGTCCCTTGCTGCCTCTGTTCCACCACTGGAGGCTCATTGTCCTGCTCTTCGAAGCCCTCTGACTTGCGCCCTACTGTCAAAACACTCCTCAAAACTCATCTTGCCTCCACCCACATCACTCACCCTGCCACACCTCCAACCCCCTCTGCTTTCCCTTCACCCTTTCCTTCGGCTAAAGGAGTGCAATTTGCTGCTTATTCCCACTAAATTCCTGGTAGCTGACCAATGAACATTCTTCGCCTTTCTACACCCTTCCATCCCCGCAATGCTCATGGCACTAACCTGAAAAACCGTGACGATTGCCCAGAGAAGCGAGTCAAAGTTCTTCCTGTCGGGAACTGTATCTCCACCATCAGTCTTCAGGCTGAATTTACAGCCAAAGATGTGCATTCCCAGAATGCTTGAGAATAGAGAAAGGAGGGAGGGCATTAATGTTCATTTTAATAAGAAATCCAACCGATTAATTGCCACAAAACACTTTGGAGATTAGAGTCAACCCCATCTGCTCTCTTCTTCATTTAGTTAGATTAAAGCATTAACTTATCATTCCCTAAAGTGTACACATGGGTTTCCAACAGCCACAGTGACTGGCTTTATTTTCTTCTCATAATCTTCATATCCAATTATGCAGCAAAGCTGAACCTTGCTTGATGTTGATGTGTAGTTATATTTCTCAGTTAGACATTTTGCACGGTTTGACATTGCTTCATGCTGACAGGAAATTGTCCTGTAGGCCCTTGTGTCGACCTCACTGTGTGTTGTCATGGCAACCAGGCCAAATTGCATGGTCAGACGGGGCCACAAGAACAAGCCAAGGCTAGCCAATGATGCACAGACACTGGAATAGAAACTTGAGGAGTCACAGAGTGGGGAAAAGAAAGGATACTTCCTTGGAATTCCCTGCAGCCAGTCGAGGAGATAGCGGACAATCGAAGAGATGAAGGGATCTCACTCTCCCTCATACTTCCAGAGGCCTGGCTGGCCAATCTCTCAGCTAATAAATACTCTACAACACACAGAGTAATCTATGGAAGGACAGTAAATAAGCTCTAATTTGGGAGAGGAAGTTAAAAATCAATTCAGTTTGTTTATAAGTTCTCTGCGTCAGAAGGTTGTGGATTGAAGTACCCACTCCAGAGACTTGAGTGCAACATCTAGCCTGACACTCCCTGTGCAGTACTGAGGGAGGTGTCGTCATTCTGATGAGACATTAAACCGAGGCCCCGTCTGCCCTCCCAGGTGGATATAAAGGATCCCACTGTCACTATTTTGAAGAAGTACAGGGGAGTCCTCCCTGGTGTCCTGGACAATATTTATCTGTCAACCAACACCACTAAAAACAGATTATTTGGTCATTATTGCATTGCTGTTTGTGGGATCTTGCTGTGCATAAATTGGCTGCCGCGTTTCCTACATTACAACACTTCAATAAAGTCCTTCATTGGCTGTAAAGCACTCTGGGATTTCCTAGAGGCTACTGAAAGGCACTATAGAAATGCAAGTTCTGTCTTTTGAGATTGAATCCCAGGCCTCAGCCAGTGTTTGGGTTCACTCGTCCTCACTGGGTAAGTGTCAGTGGTTAGAAATAAAAACAGAAAGTGCTGGAAATACTCAGGAGGTCAGGCAGCGTCTGCGGAGAGAGAAACAGAGTTAACGTTTCAGGTCAGTGACCTTTCATCAGTGGTTAGAAATTTGGCCATTGGATGAAGCGGATTGAAACAGTAGACTGTGGGAGAGTTGTGGGGCGGGTGAAGAATGAGGAATGGTGAGACTCTTCAGGAAATACCTCCTGCCCATTAGCTGGTCAGCAAGCATGGGCATGGCGATCACTGTGCCTGAGACCTGATTTACGTCAAATGTACAGGAAGGGGAAGACCAGCTGGTCCCCCCCAAGCCTGTCCAGACCACACCCATGATGGTCAGAGCATTGCGACTAGACACTTCTTACCCCTCCCCTCCCCTCTTAACCCTTGAGTCATATAATCTCCTGGGAGAGAAAAAACTCATGGCAATGCAAACTGAACAGGCCCAACACCTTATCATGAAGAGAATGGACACAGATGTTCGGAGCTATATCAAGTGCAACAGCCCTTGCAAACTCAAGAGTTGCACCTGTGCTACATGCTTGGATGAGCTGAATAGGATGTGGTAGCATAGCGGCTATATTACTAAACTAATAATCTAGAGAGCTTGAGTAATAATCTGAAGGCATGAGTTCAAATCCCATCCCTGGTAACTGGGGAATTTAGATCCAGCTAATTAAATAAATCTGGAATTAAAAAACTAATATCAGTGACTTTGCAACTACTTGATTGTTGTGGAAGGAAAACCCATCTGGTTCACTAATATCCTTAGGAAAGGGTTTAAAAATCATCCGGGGTTGTGATCCAGTGACTCCTGAAGATACCACGCAGGGGAAACAGTGGGGGAGGAACTGGCCCTTGTTTGATGTTCAGCTCCATTGACCCCAAGGCCTGGGGATTTTAACTGGTTTCTCAATCCTCCTAGGAGATCGCAGGGTTTTGGGTCAGGTGGGGAGGGTCTGCATTGTTATCACAATGTGTGGGACATGGTTGATGAAGGGTCTTATTCCCGTCTGCCATTGTTTGTACTATGTGAAGTTGCTATAAAAATGCAAGTGGATTTGTTGAAGTATGTTTGTAACAGAACTGAATATCAAGGGGGTGAGGGGGGAACGTACCACTGGTGATGATTCAATACCAGCCATGGAGTATCGCAAATTGACGATTTTCTTCAGTGAGACCTACTATGATGCCTTTCATGGTCAAGCAGCCTGCAGCACTCCCTGTCTACATGTCCTTTGATGAGGGATTGAGTAGAATGAATCTATATTCTGTGGAGTTTAGAAGAATGAAAGGTGATCTCATTGAAAGGTATAGAATCCGTAGAAGGCTTGACAGGGTAGATGCCGAGAGGTTTTCCCTCTGTGGCTGCAGAGTTTAGAACTAGGGGTCACAATCTCAGGATAAGGGGTTGGTGATTTAGGACTGAGATGAGGAGAAATTTGGGTTGTGAATCTTTGGAATTCTTGAGGGCTGTGGATACTCAGTCTCTAAGTATATGAAAAACTGAGATCAACAGCTTTTTGAGCACGAAAGGAATCAAGGAATATGAGGAGCAGGTGGGAAAGTAAGGTTGAGGTAGAAAATCAGCCATGATCTCATTGAATGGTGGAGCAGGCTCGAGGGGCCGAATGGCCTCATCCTGCTCCTATTTCTTACATTCTTATATTTCACCATGTCTCCCTGGACATAGTCCTAGATGGAGGTGAGTCCCAGTGGAACCACAACCCCCCAAACATGAGCCCAAACCTCCAGGTGAGGCTGAGAGGATAAAACTATCGATGATGGGGGAAAGTTTGGCACCTGTACGATCTAAGCATTGAGCCATGACTTACATTGCTCGTATGGTGCCTTATTCTGACCTACCTGAAAATGAAAATGAAGAGCATCAGCAGCATACAGAAGGTGGCGACATTGTCCATCGTCTTCATCAGGACCACCAGCTGCCGACGCAGAGCTGGCATAAACCTCACCAACTTCAGCACCCGTAGGAGGCGGAAGGTCCGCAAGACTGAGAGGCCCCCATCGGACTGACCAACAATCTCGCAGACACTGTCCCGAGAAAGAGACATTAAGAATACATATATTTCTATATGGTTGAGAATATTACACTGCAGGAGTCACACGTTTTGATACAAATGCAAAAGTATCTGGTGTTCAACTGTGACTCGGTGGGTAGTGCACTTGTCTCCATGTCAGAAGGCTGTGGGTTCGAGCCCTATCAGGAGACTTGAGCAGATTATCCTTGAGCCAGTGCTGAGGGAATGCTATACTCTCTGAGGTGCTGTCTTTCTGTTAAAATGCTAAACCAAAGCGTTATCTGCCCTCTCAGGTAGATTCAAAAAAAGAGCAGGGGAGCTCTCCCCAGTGTGTTAATCGTATTTAATTGTATGCAGGAGGTGGCATTAACTGGCAATTCATTTGTGCCCCTATAAATGGGAACAAACTGAAACTGTGGCTGTTGTGTTAGGAGGTGAAGGTTTGTAATGTGTATCGCTGTAAATAAATGTTTATAACACTGTGTAAAGATTAGCTCTAGTTCTGTCCTTCACCACCTGGCTTTCTGAACTAGAACACAGTGTCCTGACAATATTTATCCCTCAACCAACATCATTATGACAGATTATCTGGCCATTAATACAGTACTGTTTGTGGGAGCTTGCTGTGCACAAATCACCTGCTGTGTTTCCTGCATTATAACAGTGAGTACTGTTATGATCCCTGTGGAGATCACCAACTAACAAAAAGAATTGAATCCACCGATTGACCCCCATTTAGGAAACCAAACCAAATGGACACAACTTCACTTTCACAAATTTTACTTTAACACTCAAACCAAAACCAACCTAAATTAAACAAGAAGCAAAAGACAGACAACAGTCTATATATATACACATATATATGTATATATATACATATACACATATATATGTATATATATACACCTGAACTATCAGATACAACAGAGATGGGGCTCATTGTTTCACTGGGCAGTCCAGCATATACGTTAACAGTTACAATCACACAGTTCTTCATAACTCTGCCATTCCTCCAATAGATTTTCAGTTCCTTTCTTCAAGGGTTTAGCCGCTGTTCTTGTTCTGTTAGCAGTTCCCTCTCAATCCGAACTCCACGGGTGCGGTCTTCACTACAAGGCGCACTTCTCCAGAACCTCCTCAGTTCTGCTCATGACAATTTTCAAGGCGTGGATTTACCAGTCCTCCCTTTACCTGAGTCCGTCAGTGACGACCTGGTGCACTGTATGGCCGGGTCTGGTTAGTGGGCTACTGTAAGTAACAGAAACAGTTCCCAGATTCCGTCTTCACTTCCTTCTGCTTGCTGGCGTTCCACTCTGATCTGCCTGGTCTGCCTCATCTGGGGGAGACTCTATCTTTTTTTTATCTGGTTTGAACCGGTTTTCCAGGAAAACTGAAGTTGTTTTTCCGGCATCTGTTTCAGTTTTGATTTCTGTTTCTATTTCAATTTTACGTTCCCTCTCAGATAGGGTCTAAAAAAACAAGCTTTGCAACCATCACACTACACTTAAAAAATACTTAATTTGTTTTAAATTGCTTTGGGACAGCCTGTATGCTATATAAATACAGGTTTTATTAAGCCAGGTTAACAGTTTGTAGTTTCCGCAAAAGATGGGTGGAATCTAAAGGCAATCTGGAAAAAAAAAATCCTGCAAAATCCCTTCGCAGCAGAAATAGAATTTGACCAATTCAGTTGCCCTAACAGTAAGGGCACGGAATCATGGAAAGTAATCCCCCCAAAAATCTCATAATCCATGTAATAAAAAAAAAATGGAGCTCAATTTATTCATTCAGTGGTTTGTAAGTGCTTTGATTTGAAGCAGCGTGCGTGAAATATAAATGGGTCAGCGATGCCTTGGGTTTATCTTCTGTATGTGTGTGAGAGTGAGAGTGTCGGTGTGTGATTGTGAGTATGAGTGTGTGTGAGTGTGAGTATGTGGGTGAGAGTGAGAGTGAGTGTGTGGATGCGAATGTCTGCCAGTGTGTTGCACCTCGATCTCTCAAAAGAATTTTACAGCTGAGGTTTTTATTCAGACGGTGCTCATCAGCAAGTGCTCATTGATTGGGTTATTTCTACTGCTTCAGGCATCAAGACACAGATGGATCATGGATTGCTTCCAGTGATATATAGGGAGTAATTTGATCAAGTGGCGCAGGAGTGAAACTCCAGTGGCTGATGGACATTGACAAATTTGCCTAACTACTCCATGCCAGATACTTTTTGCTTCCTATAACCTATACCTTCACAGGTAATGTGTTTTTGACAAATTTCTTTGGTAGTGACTCCTTGAGGTGGGGGAACCATTAACAGTGGAAAAGCAGAGCGGTTACATTGAACCTTGGTTAGACCACACTTGGAGCACTGTGCACAGTTCTGGTCTCCAGATTATAAAAGGATATCGAGGCACTGGAGAAAGTGCAACAAGGTTTACCAGGACAATACCAGAACTGAGAGGTTATAATGATCAAGGAAGATTAAACAGGCTGGGGCTCTTTTATCTTGAAAAGAGAAGGCAGAGGGGTGACCTAATAGAGGGTCTTTAAAATTATGAAGGGGTTTGATAGAGTAAACATGGAGAAAATGCTTCCACTTGTAGGGAGACCAAAACTATGGGCCACACAATAACTAATAAATACAATAAGGAATTCAGGAGAAACTTCTTTACTCAGAGAATGAGAATGTGGAACTCGCTACCACAGGGAGTGGTTGAGGCAAAGAACTTAGATACATTTAAGAGAAAACTAGATAAACACGTGAAGGAGAAAGAAACAGAAGGATCTGCTGATAAGGTGAGATGGAGTAGGGTGGAAGAAGGCTTGTGTGACACATAAACACCAGCATGGACCAGTTGGGCCGAATGGCCTGTTTCTGTACCTTAAGTTCTATGTAATTAGCATTATTGTGGATATTTGAACACTTTTATCACTGTTTTAGTGGCAGAGCAACTGATTGGAAAACAAACAAAACTGATCAGCCCAGGAAAGACTGAAGTTACTCCTGAATTCGCTGGAAGGATGAGATAGATGGGCTCAATGGCTGATTCTTATGCTCTGGGTGGGGATGGGGTAGTGGTTGGGGGTGGTTAAGGGTGTAGAGGGGAACATTTTCAATTTTTTAATGACAGCAGGAATTATCAGATCCCACCCACCCCATGTCTTATGTCTTCCTTGTGTTAACTGTGACTCTGTGGATCGCACTCTCACTGCTGTTTAAGGTTCAAGTCCTGTTCCAGACACAGTACAGTACTGAGGGAGTGCTGCACTGTCAGAGGTGCCGTCTTTCAGATCAGACATTAAACTGAGGCCTTGCTGGCCTCTCAGATGGATGTAAAAGTTCCCATGGCACTATTTTGAAGAAGAGCAGGGGAGTTCTCCCCAGCTTCTCAATACTTGTCCCTCAAACAACATCACATAAACAGATTTTCTGATCATTATCTCATCGCTGTTTGTGGGATCTTGCTGTGTGTAAATTGGTTTCCTGCATTACAACAGTGACTACACTTTAAAAGTACTTCATTGGCTGTAAAGTGCTTTGGGACGTCCAGAGGTTGTGAAATGCAAGTTATTCTTCTCTTAACAAAATAACAGCAGGAATTCACAGCCCTCCCCCCTCTACCTGCCCCGTGCCTGAGGTGTCCCCTGAAAAGCAATGAGAACATCTTAAGTCACCTTTTCTGACCATCACCTACCTGATGATGACAATGATTCCATCAAAAATATTATAAGGATTCCGTAAGTAGCTGAAGAATCCAAAGGCAGTGAGTTTGAGAATCATTTCCAGGGCAAACATGCTGGTGAATACAATATTGCTAATCTCCAAGACATTTGTCAGTTCTTCTGGCTGAAAGAAATGAACAGAAAGGATCTAGTGAGACAGCTTCTCTCAATCAGCAAGCCTCACTTGGTTTGTGAAGTTAAAGGATAGGGTGACGGGATTTATCCCAGCAGTTTCTGAATCATCGAGAGTGATTTTTAAGGAAAGATGGTTCCTAAAGCTCTCACCCCGAGCCACTACCTTCGAACTTCCTTGGTTAATCAGGAAGAACAGACACCGACAGTCACTCAGCTGGTCACTGGTTTACATATGTCTTCCTCCTTCTGTCTTGTACAGAGATACATTGCCTTAACTCTGTGATAGTAGAGAGTGAGCGAGAAAAGGAAGAGAGAGATTGCTGCCTAACTGTATTAGGAATTGGCTTGCTCCCAGTTCATAAACTTAACCTTGATTCTCCTGCTTAAAACGTCCTGAGAGATCAAACCCAAACCTTCATTTACAAGAGGTGGCCTGCGTTTCCCATAGATCAATAATCATTTGCTACATTCTTCCATGATTCATGATATATTAAAGCTGTTGTCACAGCAATCTAATTGAAACATTAGTCCATTTCAGTGAAATGCAATTCTTATTTCAAAAGCACTGAAGTTACAAGTTTCCATCAACCTCATTCAATGATTAGAATCCCAATACCCACAGCGATTGCAAAAACAAACACTACTGTATTTCCCTCAACTCTCTATAATGCCCAGGTCTATCTAAGATGCAAATCCTTCTCTCATATTGGGAGAATGACAGCCCCCCATTTTACTTTCATTTTTAGTTATTTTTTCTTCCTTTTATTTTTACATTCTTTTTTACATTTTTTACAATCTTTTTTCTGCATTTATTTCATTTCATCTTAGTTTGTTCAGTTTGCTTACCCACTTTTTTTTTCAGGTTTGCATTTGCTGCTGTTCAATATTCAGTGCATTAACACCTAATCTGTACTAATGCTTTGTCTTTCAACACACCATTAACATATTGTTTGCCTTTGCTCTGTGACCTTTTGGTCAGCTATGTGGCCTGGTCCTTTGTTATCTAGACCTCCTTTGTTATCTCTTGCCCCACCCCACCTCACTTGCTTATAACCTTTTCTAATATTTGTCAGTTCCGATGAAGGGTCACTGACCCGAAACATTAACTCTGCTTCTCTTTTCACAGATCCTTTCATTGCAGCAGCTTATTCGGGAGCAGAGAGTGCGAGCGAGTGATCAGCTGGGAAGGTCAGTTTCAAAGTAAACTTAATTTCCTTTTGTTTTCGGCGGAGACCAGGAGGCTGCTGGGTAAGTAAAACCCTATATATTTGGGCTGTTTAAAATAACTTGCCTTTCATTGCAGCAGCTTATTCGGGAGCAGAGAGTGCGAGCGAGTGATCAACTGGGAAGGTCAGTTTCAAAGTAAACTTAATTTCCTTTTGTTTTTGGCAGAGACCAGGGGGCTGCTGGGTAAGTAAAACCCTATATATTTGGGCCGTTTAAAATAACTTGCCTTTCATTGCAGCAGCTTATTCGGGATCAGAGAGTGCGAGCAAGTGATCAGCTGGGAAGGTCAGTTTCAAAGTAAACTTAATTTCCTTTTGTTTTCGGCGGAGACCAGGGGGCTGCTGGGTAAGTAAAACCCTATATATTTGGGCTGTTTAAAATAACTTGCCTTTCATTGCAGCAGCTTATTCGGGAGCAGAGAGTGCGAGCGAGTGATCAGCTGGGAAGGTCAGTTTCAAAGTAAACTTAATTTCCTTTTGTTTTTGGCGGAGACACGGGAGCTGCTGGGTAAGTAAAACCCTATATATTTGGGCCGTTTCTGAACCTGAGACACTACACGGGTAGTGTCTCCCACCCGCCCTGCTCCTCTAACCAAAAAAAAAGTACTCGGTGGTGTGTAGATAAGGTAAGGCTTTTTCTATTTATCTTTTTTTTTATCGTGTGATTGGTAAAAACTTTTTCATTTAACTAAGTTAAGCTTAAGATTAAAAATGGCAGGAGATCTCGGACCCGTGTCATGCTCCTCTTGCTCAATGTGGGAGCTCAGGGACACGGCTGATGTCCCTGACTCCTTCACGTGCAGGAAGTGTGTCCAGTTGCAGCTCTTGTTAGACCGCATGACAGCTCTGGAGCTGCGGATGGACTCACTTTGGAGCATGCGCGATGCTGAGGAGGTCGTGGATAGCACGTTTAGCGAATTGGTCACACCGCAGATTAGGATTGCTGAGGGAGAAAGGGAATGGGTGACCAAAAGGCAGAGAAAGAGCAGGAAGGCAGCGCAGGAGTCCCCTGCGGTCATCTCCCTCCAAAACAAGTATACCATTTTGGATACTGTTGAGGGAGATGGCTCACCAGGGGAAGGCAGCAGTAGCCAGGTTCATGGCACCGTGGCTGGCTCTGCTGTTCGGAAGGGCGGGAAAAAGAGTGGAAGGGCTATAGTCATAGGGGATTCGATTGTAAGGGAAGTGGATAGGCGGTTCTGTGGTCGAAAACGAGACTCCCGAATGGTATGGTGCCTCCCAGGTGCACGGGTCAGGGATGTCTCAGATCGTCTGCAGAACATTCTGAAGGGGGAAAGTGAACAGCCAGTTGTCATTGTGCACGTAGGGTCCAATGATATAGGTAAAAAACGGGATGAGGTCCTACAAGCAGAATTTAGGGAGTTAGAAGCCAAGTTAAAAAGTAGGACCTCAGAGGTAGTAATCTCAGGATTGCTACCAGTGCCACATGATAGTCAGAGTAGAAATGAAAGAATAGTCAGGATGAATGTTTGGCTTGAGAGATGGTGCAGGAGGGAGGGGTTCAGATTTTTGGGACATTGGGACCGGTTCTGGGGGAGGTGGGACTATTACAAATTGGACAGTCTACACCTGGGCCGGACTGGAACCAATGTCCTTGGAGGTGCTTTTGCTAATGCTGTTGGGGAGGATTTAAACTAATGTGGCAGGGGGATGGGAACAAAATGAGGAGGTCAGTGGACAGTAAGGAGGTAGTAACGAAAGCCTGTAAGGAACTAGATAATGAAGTCAGCGTGACTAAGGGGAAGAGTAGGCAGGGAGCAGATGATAAACGCAAAGGGAGTGGTGGTCTGAGGTGCATTTCTTTTAATGCAAGAAGTGCAGTAGGTAAGGCAGATGAACTTAGGGCTTGGATTAGTACCTGGGAGTATGATGTTATTGCTATTACTGAGACTTGGTTGAGGGAAGGGCATGATTGGCAACTAAATATCCCAGGATCTCGATGCTTCAGGCGGGATAGAGAGGGAGGTAAAAGGGGTGGAGTAGTTGCATTACTGGTCAAAGAGGATATCACAGCTGTGCTGAAGGAGGGCACTATGGAGGACTCGAGCAGTGAGGCAATATGGGCAGAACTCAGAAATAGGAAGGGTGCGGTAACAATGTTGGGCTGTATTACAGGCCTCCCAACAGCGAGCGTGAGATAGAGGTACAAATATGTAAACAGATTATGGAAAGATGTAGGAGCAACAGGGTGGTGGTGATAGGAGATTTTAATTTTCCCAACATTGACTGGGATTCACTTTAGTGTTAGAGGTCTACATGGAGCAGAATTTGTCAGGAGCATCCAGGAGGGTTTTCTAGAGCAGTATGTAAATAGTCCAACTCGGGAAGGGGCCATACTGGACCTGGTGTTGGGGAATGAGCCCAGCCAGGTGGTTGAAGTTTCAGTAGGGGACTACTTTGGGAATAGTGATCATAATTCCGTAAGCTTTAAAATACTCATGGACAAAGACGAGAGTGGTCCTAAAGGAAGAGTGCTAAATTGGGGGAAGGCCAACTATGCCAAAATTCGGCAGGAGCTGGGGAATGTAAATTGGGAGCAGCTGTTTGAAGGTAAATCCACATGTGATATGTGGGAGGCTTTTAAAGAGAGGTTGATTAGCGTGCAGGAGAGACATGTTCCTGTGAAAATGAGGGATAGAAATGGCAAGATTAGGGAACCATGGATGACAGGTGAAATTGTGAGACTAGCTAAGAGGAAAAAGGAAGCATACATAAGGTCTAGGTGGCTGAAGAAAGACGAAACTTTGAAAGAATATCGGGAATGTAGGACCAATCTGAAACGAGGAATTAAGAGGGCTAAAAGGGGTCATGAAATATCTTTAGCAAACAGGGTTAAGGAAAATCCCAAAGCCTTTTATTCATATATAAGGAGCAAGAGGGTAACTAGAGAAAGGATTGGCCCACTCAAGGACAAAGGAGGAAAGTTATGCGTGGAGTCAGAGAAAATGGGTGAGATTCTAAACGAGTACTTTGCATCGGTATTCACCGAGGAGAGGGACATGAAGGATGTTGAAGTTAGGAACAGATGTTTGATTACTCTAGGTCAAGTCGGCATAAGGAGGGAGGAAGTGTTGGGTATTCTAAAAGGCATTAAGGTGGACAAGTCCCCAGGTCCGGATGGGATCTATCCCAGGTTACTGTGGGAAGTGAGAGAGGAAATAGCTGGGGCCTTAACAGATATCTTTGCAGCATCCTTAAACACGGGTGAGATCCCGGAGGACTGGAGAATTGCTAATGTTGTCCCCTTGTTTAAGAAGGGTAGCAGGGATAATCCAGGTAATTATAGACCGGTGAGCCTGACGTCAGTGGTAGGGAAGGTGCTGGAGAAGATACTGAGGGATAGGATCTATTCCCATTTGGAAGAAAATGGGCTTATCAGTGATAGGCAACATGGTTTTGTGCAGGGAAGGTCATGTCTTACCAACTTAATAGAATTCTTTGAGGAAGTGACAAAGTTTATTGATGAGGGAAGGGCTGTAGATGTCATATACATGGACTTCAGTAAGGCGTTTGATAAGGTTCCCCATGGTAGGTTGATGGAGAAAGTGACGGCGCATGGGGTCCAGGGTGTACTAGCTAAATGGATAAAGAACTGGCTGGGCAACAGGAGACAGAGAGTAGCAGTGGAAGGGAGTTTCTCAAAATGGAGACGTGTGACCAGTGGTGTTCCACAGGGATCCGTGCTGGGACCACTGTTGTTTGTGATATACATAAATGATTTGGAGGAAAGTATAGGTGGTCTGATTAGCAGGTTTGCAGACGACACTAAGATTGGTGGAGTAGCAGATAGTGAAGGGGACTGTCAGAGAATACAGCAGAATATAGATAGACTGGAGAGTTGGGCAGAGAAATGGCAGATGGAGTTCAATCAGGGCAAATGCGAGGTGATGCATTTTGGAAGATCCAATTCAAGAGTGAACTATACAGTAAATGGAAAAGTCCTGGGGAAAATTGATGTACAGAGAGATTTGGGTGTTCAGGTCCATTGTTCCCTGAAGGTGGCAATGCAGGTCAATAGAGTGGTCAAGAAGGCATACGGCATGCTTTCTTTCATCGGACGGGGTATTGAGTACAAGAGTTGGCAGGTCATGTTACAGTTGTATAGGACTTTGGTTCGGCCACATTTGGAATACTGCGTGCAGTTCTGGTCGCCACATTACCAAAAGGATGTGGATGCTTTGGAGAGGGTGCAGAGGAGGTTCACCAGGATGTTGCCTGGTATGGAGGGCGCTAGCTATGAAGAGAGGTTGAGTAGATTAGGATTATTTTCATTAGAAAGATGGAGGTTGAGGGGGGACCCGATTGAGGTGTACAAAATCATGAGAGGTATAGACAGGTTGGATAGCAAGAAGCTTTTTCCCAGAGTGGGGGATTCAATTACTAGGGGTCACCAGTTCAAAGTGAAAGGGGAAAAGTTTAGGGGGGATATGCGTGGAAAGTTCTTTACGCAGAGGGTGGTGGGTGCGTGGAACGCGCTGCCAGCGGAGGTGGTAGACGCGGGCACGATAGCGTCTTTTAAGATGTATCTAGACAGATACATGAAAGGGCAGGAAGTAAAGAGATACAGACCCTTAGAAAATAGGCGTCATGTTTAGATAGAGGATCTGGATCGGCGCAGGCTTGGAGGGCCGAAGGGCCTGTTCCTGTGCTGTAATTTTCTTTGTTCTTTGTCTTTATGCTGCCAGACCTGCTGAGTGGTTCCACCATTTCTTGTTTTTATTTCAGATTTCCAGCATCCGCAGTATTTTGCTTTTATTTTGGGAGACTTTTATTTTGATTTATGATGTGAGAAGGTGGTGGCGAGCCCCTTCTTAACTCCACTGAGTGACTTGTTAGACCATATCAGATGGTAGTTAGGAGTCAACATTGTTGTGGGTCTGGAGTCACATATTAGTCCAGATCGGGTAAGAATGGCAGATCTCCCTTCCTAAAGGACATTAGTGAACCAGATGGGTTTTGATGACAATCTGGTAGTTTCATGGTTGCCATTACTGATACCAGCTTTTTAAATTCTAGATTTATTTAATTAGCTGCATTTAAATTCCCCAGCTGCTGTGCTTGGATTTCAATTTATGTCTCTTGATCATTAGATTACTAGTCCACTTCCACAACCACTAACTTACTGTCACCTCGTTGTAGTTAGTGTGGGCTGGGGACATGTGTGAGCCCCTTTCTCAAACTCTGTAGGATATGTGAGGTTTTCTAGATATTCTTCCTTCACTGCAATTTTCCAATCTCCTTATCCATCACTATCTATCCCCACCCTCCTCGATTTTAGGGCAATTGCTTCTTTGAGGTTTCCTCTCAATCCCAAACTCTTAATAAGCTTGTATCCACATTATATTCAAATTAATACTCACTGCACCATCTCCTACTGGCATTCTGTCAGCAGCTCAAGACTGTGGAACTCCTCCCTCTTTCTCCCAAGATCTATCTAATCTAATTGAATTAACCTGTCTCCTCTCAGACTTTTTCAAACCTTGATGTATAATTAGATTTGGCCAATTACCGAGATATCGCAATCTTTAAAAATGAGCTGTACTCTCCAAAACGAGCTGTACTCTCTGCTATTAGTGGGATCTTGCTGGGTGTACTCTAGCTGTTGTGTTTACCTACGTTCTATCAGTGCCTGCAGTTTAAAAGCACTTTGTTAGTTGTAAAGCGTTTTGAGATGTCCTGAGGTGGTGATAAGTGAACTATCTAAATGAAAGATCTTTCTTTCTTACTGAGCTGAATGTGAGTCCGTGCCCAAAGCAATATGACTACAAACCCATTTCAGAACAAAGGAACAACAGACTATTCAATAACTCAATTAGATCATGACTGATCTGCACCTCAACTCCATTTACACTCCTTTTTTCCATATTCCTCAATACTCTCAACTAATAAAAATCCATTGATCTCAGTCTTAAAGGCTCCAATTGACCCCCAGCCTACTGGAGGGAATTCCACCCTTTGTGTGTAAAATTGCTTCTCGATTCCCCCCCTGAATGTCCTGGCTCTAACTTTAGTATTACGCCCCTTTGTTCTCGTCTCTCTGCATCTGTCCTACTGAATCCTTTCAACATTTTAAACACCTCAATCAGATCACACCCTCTATCTCCTACACTCAAGGGAATACAAGCCAAGTTTATGAAACCCGACCTCGTATTTTAACCCTCTGAAGCCTGGTATCATTCTGGCGTTTGGGGTCTTTCTGTCACAGTTGCCAAAGGTTTCGATCAATAGTAAAAGCACAGATTGTTAGCTCACAGCAAGGAGGCAAGAAAAACAAAAGACTTAATTATGAAGCAGCACATCCAAAAAAAGGAGCAACTTACTGTGAACCAGAGCAAGAACCTTATGCCAGGCAAGTGTCACTTTAAGACAGTCCCTTAATTGCACATCTGTTAATATTTAGTTCTGAATGACAACTCATTATAAATAGTATCAACCACAGTTGGAGGTAAAGCTTTAATCCCCATAGTAATGAACACAGATGATAAAAATATTCCGTATTCCTGTCACAAATTTCAAAATGTATTTATTAAAAGGGCCAGCAGATGCTGACAGTCTTTCACGCAGATTCCGGGATTTATTTTTGTGTGTGTGTGTGTGTTTTTGTTATTCAAATGTAATTATGTATGCTAATAAGCTCCTTCTCCAACTGAAAATTAGTTTATTATTAAAAACCTCCTTGTCAACAGGACAATGCTCCCTCCTCAGTAGCAAACCCCCCTCCCCCCACCCCTCCAGTGCAGCTGGGATACTCACAAAATATACCACCATTCAAGAGTAAATTATCCATAGCTCCAGATCAGATTCCACTCTCCTGAAAAGCTCATCAAATTCTCATAAAATGCTGATTAACTGAACAATAAATGTTGGCTGGTTCATGTTGGATGAGTAATTGCCAGCACAAATTGCAACAAGTCCTCTGATACCTGTTTGGCTCTTCCTTCGACTCCCTCCGAGACGACTAGCCCTCTCTAAGTTTAATTATTTTGACCGAGTGCGAGTAGAGCCATAGAGTTGCACAGCACAGAAACAGGCCCTTCGGCCCATCGCAATGTTGAAATGTACAGGAAAATCTGACATAAAAAAGCAGCACGTGCTGGAACGACACAGCAGGTGGTCCAACACCCAACACAGAAAAGGTAGATTAACGTCTCTGGGCCCTTAACTTTGGGATTCCCGCCCTAAACCTCTCCGTCCTCTCTCTTCCTTGAAGACACTCTCTAAAACCCAGATCTTTGATCCAAACCTGTCCTATTACCTCCTTATGACTCAGTTTCAAATTTTCTCTGAAAATGCTCCTGCAAAGCACTTTGGGATATTTCTACTACATTAAAGGTGCTGTATAGAACCATAGAAAAATTATGGCACAGAAAGAGGCCATTCAGCCCATCGTGTCTGTGCCGGCCGAAAAAAATAGCCGCCAATCTAATCCCACCTTCCAGCACCTGGTCCGTAGCCTTGCAGGTTACAGCACTTCGGGTGCAGGTCCAGGTACCTTTTAAATGAGTTGAGGGTTTCTGCCTCCACCACCAATCCACGTAGTGAATTCCAGACACCCGCTACCCTCTGGGTGAAAAAGTTTTTTCTCATGTCCCCTCTAATCCTTCTACCAATCACCTTGAATCTGTGCCCCCTGGTAATTGACCTCTCCACTGGGGGAAACAGGTCCTTCCTGTCTACTCTATCTATGCTCCTCATAATTTTGTACACCTCAATTAAATCACCCCTCAGCCTCCTCTGTTCTAAGGAAAACAACCTTAGCTAGCACCACAGCCTCACAGCTCCAGCGACCCAGGTTTGGTTCTGGGTACTGCCTGTGCGGAGTTTGCAAGTTCTCCCTGTGACCGCGTGGGATTCCTCCGGGCGCTCTGGTTTCCTCCCATATGCCAAAGACTTGTGGGTTGGTAGGTAAATTGGCCATTGTAAATTGCCCCTAGTGTAGGTAGGTGGTAGGAGAATTGTGGGGAGGTGAGAGGGAAAAATGGGATTAAGGTAGGACTAGTATAAATGGGTGGTTGATTGTTGGCGCGGACTCGGTGGGCCGAAGGGCCTGTTTCGGTGCTGTATGACTCTATGACTCTATCCAATCTTTCTCATAGCTGCAACTTTCAAGCCCTGGCAACATTCTTGTAAATCTCCTCTGTACTCTCTCCAGAGCAATTATGTCCTTCCTATAAATTGGTGACCAGAACTGTACTCAATACTCTGTATAAATGTAAATTGTTGCAGAGTGTTTGCTCGAGCTTCAAGTGCACCCTGTTAAATTATCGTTACTCTTTACAAGTGCCGATGCTACCATCTATTTCAAGCATTTTCTGGACTTCTTCGGGGATGTTAGTGCTTGGGAATTGGGGAAGTTTCCATTTGCCACCTTATGATTAGCATCAAGCAGTCCCATGTCCGGTACAACACGGGTAAACACAGACTACTCTTCCCTAAATAATGTAAGAGGCGAGAGCTCCCTATTACAGTATCATGCCATTTTCCCACCTCCCTCACTGACTTTCCTTGTCCTCTAATAGTGAGATTGCTAATTGATTTCAAAATTAGGGCAGTTTTTATGCTGTTTACCAATTCTTGTGTTAATGTGGCATTTTTCCATTTTACACACCAGCTCTCCTGTGACCTCAGTAAGTGAGAATGCAAATTTATTGCCAATTAGTTTAGTTCTGCATATTCACATCCATGAGGAACTGGATTAATACCCATCAAATTTATTTCACCCTCACAGCCAGCAGACAGATGAGGTTCCTGTACCATCTGTCTCAGCTGCATCTGAACCTGGGTGTCAGAGACGACAAGTCAGTGTTTAGCGCATTTAATTGGAATTAACCCTTTCATCACATACAAAACTGACCCATCACTAATTTGGGGGGATCCCAATTCAAAGAAGAGCAGGGGGGATTTCTCCTGGTGTCCTGGCCAATATTTATCTGGAAACAGATGATCTGGTCATTATTACATTACTGTTTGTGGGATCTTGCTGTGCACACATTGACTGCGTCGTTTCCAACATTGTAACAGTGACTACACGTCAAAAAAATACTTCATGAGCTGTTAAGTTCTTTAGGGACATCCTGAAGTTGTGAAAGTTACTGTATAAATTGTAAAGTTCCTTCTTTCTTTTCATAAAGTGGAATAGTTACACACGGACACTGGGAAACAGGCTTGTGAATCTTCTGTGACCCTATCGCACAAGCACAGATTACAGAGGGCTTGAAAATAAGTGCTTTGAAGATATTCCACTGTTTTATTTTCAGGAGGGCACCTCTGTATTCCTCTGTTGTCCTGTATTTAAGGTGTGTTTTACATCAATTAGCTTTAGTTCACCAAAGTGAAAAGCTGCAGGAAATTTAAATCAGTGCAAGGGAGGTGAGGAGGGCTTTTTGTCTTTCACTCTCTCTCTGGAGTAGACAATGACAGCCTTCTCATGGTTCACCCTGTTACATGATCTTCGATCATACTAATGTCATCCCAAAGGACACAGGACTGGTTGTTAAATCAACCGCTCGGTGAGAGTGGAGAATCAAGCAAATCAAATGGTCCTCATCAGGGCCAAAGAAAACTCCCTGCAGGTCCAACCGTCTGACTATGCCAACCTAACATCAAAGGCATCCCTCGCTCAAAATGCCAACATCAACAGTTACTCAAGGAACACAGCGTTGAATCCTGGCTCTTGAAGAAACACATATTGAACACATCTACCAGTTAGTTCAACGCAAGAGGACATATTACAGGTTTTGACCTAATCACTTGCAACAACCATGATAAATGTGGCATGCTATGTCAAACAAGGCATTGAAGATTGCACCAAACACAAGCATATGCAACTCAAACTGGAGTTTTCACTTCAGCAATACATATAGGAGAGCTAACAATCTCCAATGTCTACAAATCACTACCTGTACAGTGACCTGACTCACCACTCCCTTCCAGACAACATCCATCCATTTTGGAGACTTTAATAGCCACAATACAATGTAGGACTATGAAGACATCAACTATAATAGAGAAGCAATTTCATTAGATAATACATTTCTCCCTTTTGGTACTGAGATTTAGGTACATTCTGTTTGTCAAGGTGGCATAGAGACTAAAACCCAGACCTATGTTTCCACTCTCCAGATAGCAAAGGAAATTCACTCATCGGCTTCAGATCCATTCCTGACGACTTCCGCAACAGTCAACCCAGGCCCTCAATTATCAGTGTTGGCTTTGAAATCTCTGTCATCACAACAGCACCAGATCCACAATGGCATTTCAGAAAAGCTGACTGGGAAACCTTCCAAAAGTCAACTGACACCAACATCAGGTGGATCTCAGCAACTACCCAGTGCCTTCAACAGATTTATAGGAAATATTAAAACTGCTCCCAAAACTCAGTGAACCTTGGGGGTTCAGAAAGACATATATTCCTTGTGGCATGGAAGGAAGTGAGGCTCTTATCCAGGAATGCTCACGGAACAAGAATCCAGCCACAGCCACTACAATGTTGGAATTCTTGAAGTCAGCGAGACTTGAATGATAGAAGAGCCTTGAGGGGGAGACTAACCACTCACTCCAGCAGGAAAGCATGGGTCCTGTTTGGTGGGGCAAACCCTGCCTATAAACACAGAGTGGATGCTATAGCATCCCACCTGGTACAAACATTAAAGGTGGACAAAGAATTTCAATGTCAGGTGACGCAGTAGCTTTTGAAAAAACTTGATGGCGCCACCAAGATTGTCAACTTTACCTGAAGCAGGGGAAAAATGCAGCGACCACCCAATCTCCTTACTCTGCACCTGTTACAAAGTGCTGGAGAGGCTACCTCTCTATAGACTAGGCCCCTATCATCAAGCCAAACATCTCTAAGGAGCAGACTGACTTCTGAGGTGGCCCTTACTGCTGTGAACATGTGGCAGCAGTAACAATGCACATATAAGTAGGCTTCCACTGCCAACTCAAGATGGCTCTGACACTTGTGGATCTGACAATATGGAAGTATGGACTGCTTTTCAAGCTTTCTGCCATTTTACCTTGCAGAACAATGATCCATTGTCTTCACTCCATGCTTCGCAACCAATGCTTCTGTCTGTACACTGGCATTCAGAAAAACAGATATAAGACTCTGAATAACAGACTCCCACATGCTTCTGCCCTGGCATGCCCCTTGTTATTCAACATTTACACTAGTGACCTGCCCGAAACAGAGTCCCATGAGTTCGTACATGCTGATGACATTGCCTTGGCCATGCAAAACAAGAATCTGTCAGTCACTGAGGATTGAGTCCAATTTTCACCAATGACAACTTCAGCCAAGCCTGCAAAAGACCATCACTTCGACATTCACCTCAACACCCATTAAACAAGCTGAGCCCTGAAAGTCTCCTCTTGTGGTGTAGAATTAAACCATGGCAAAACCCCTCCTACTTAGGAGTCACATTTGATCACACCCTGTAGACAGGGCCCTGAGATGAAGCTAAAGACCAGGGTCAACCTGATTCAGAAACCTGCCAGATCCACATTGGGAACAGTAGCTCAAACACTCTATGGAATCACTTGCCCTGGTGTACTCTACAGCGGAGTAATGTTCTCCTGCATGGCTATCAGTCCACATCAAATCCATTAATGTCCAGCTGAACTCTACGATGAGATTAATCACCGGTATGCTTTTATTGACACCAACACCCTGGCAGCTTGTGCTTGCACACATTGCACTGCCACATTTATAGTGCAAACATGGAGTCTTCAGAGAATACAACAGCCACATCAGCAAAGATATGCCAATCCAGACCGACTTTGCCAACCTCCCACCAACCCGTCTCAAATCTAGAAACCCATTTGGACCGTCACCGAGGTCCTTCAGCAATCTCCCCCGAGCCTTGATGACTGATGGTGTAATGTTTGGAAGAACTCCAACATTCCAACTGAATTCCTTATCGAGGACCCCATAGCATGACCTGAAGGATTAAACTTCTCACAAACAGTGGACAACCAGCAATCATCTCAGAATCGGTTATGATAGATGCTCCCACTTTCTCCATAGATGGAGATTAAAGCATCTCCATCAAGCGACTGCAGCTCCTAATGAGACCATGGAGAAATCATCAAACACTGCCCTTGGAGGACACTTGCAGGCACTTTGGCCTGGATATCTGACATACATATTCATCTTTGATTTGATTTGTCTTTTGCTAATACCGCACGAAAGAAGAGTCTCTCTTTCCCACCACACCACACCCCCCCCACCCCCCCATTAAGACTGACTGATTGAAAAACTGCCGTGAGGCACGGATCTAAAGGGGCTGATTTAGAATCATTGTAAATGAGCTGAAGTGAGATGAAGGAGCCAACAGATTCCACTCATTAGATTTGCAGGCTCCTGAGGTGTCACATAACAGCTCCACAGTTGCCTAGAGCTTCCTCATGTTGCCCGACAACAAGAGGGAGATAGTCTGAAATATGCCAGACTCAGCGAGCTAAAAAAAATTCAGCATTAACTTGTACATCAGTGTACCTCTCACGTTTATCATTTACTTTCTTGAATATCTGATGTGAAATGTAGTGCTACACGGGGCACCGAAGAGGGAGCATGAATTCAACAAAGAGTGAGTGATGCCAAGCTCAGCAGCACTCTCACTCTGAGTCAGAAGGTCATGGGCCCAAGTTCCCACTCCAGAGACTCCAGCACATAATCTAAGCCGACATTCCCAGTGCATGATGGAAGGTGTCGTCGACAGTGCTATCAAGTGGCACTTGCACAGCCATAACCTGTCCAGTGACGCTCAGTTTGTGTTTTGTCAGGGCCACTCATCTCCTGACCTCATTACAGCCTTGGTCCAAACATGGACAGAAGAGTTGAACACCAGAGGTGAGGTGGAGAGTGACTGCCCTTGATATCAAAGCAGCATTTGACTGAGTATGGCATCAAGGAGCCCTAGCAAAACTGAAGTCAATGGGAATCAGGGGGAAAACCCTTCGCTGGTTGGAGTCATACCTAACGCAAAGGAAGATGGTTGTGGCTATTGGAGGTCAATCATCTCAGCTGCAGGATATCTCTGCAGGAGTTCCTCAGGGTAGTATCCTAGGCCCAACCATCTTCAGCTGTTTCATCAGTGACCTTCCCCCTATCATAAGGTCAGAGTGGGGATGTTCGCTGATGATTGCACAATGTTCAGCAATATTCACGACTCTTCAGATACCGAAGCAGTCCGTGTAGAAATGCAGCAAGAGCTGGACATTATCCATGTTTGGGCTGATAAGTGGCAAGTAACATTCGCGCCACACGTGCCAGGCAATGACAATCTCAAACAAGAGAGAATCTAACCATCTGCCCTTGACATTCAACGGCATTATGATCGTTGAATCCTTCACCATCAACATCCTGGGGGTTGCCATTGACCAGAAACTGAAATGAAGCAGCCTTATAAATACCATGGCTACAAGAGCAGGTCAGAGGCGGGAAGTTCTGCGGCGAGTAACTCACCTCCCAACTCCCCAAAGCCTGTCCACCATCTACAAGGCATAAGTCAAGAGTGTGGTGGAATACTGTCCACTTGATTGGATGGGTGCAGCTCCAACAACACTCAAGAAGCTCGACACCATCCAGCACAAAGCAGCCCGCTTGATTGGCACCCCATCCACCACCTTCAACATTCACTTCCTCCACCACTGACGCACAGTGGCAGCAGTGTGTACCATATATAAGATGCACTACAGCAATTCACCAAGGCTCCTTCGACAGCACCTTCCAAACCCGCGACCTCTACCACCTAGAATGACAAGGGCAGCAGATGCATGGGAACATCACCACCTGCAAGTTCCCCTCCAAGCCACACACCATCCTGACTTGGAACTATATCACCGTTCCTTCACTGTCACTGGGTCAAAATCCTGGAACTCCCTTCCTAACAGCACTGTGGGTGTACCTACCCCACATGGACTGCAGTGGTTCAAGAAGGCAGCTCACCACCATCTTCTCAAGGGCAATTAGGGATGGGCAATAAATGCTGGCCTAACCAGCGATGCCCATAATCCCATGAGCGAATAAAAAAAAGTACTGAGGGAATGCTGCACTGTCAGAGATGCCGTCTTTCAGATGAGACATTAAATCGAGGCCGCATGTGCCCTATCAGGTGGACGTAGTAGATCCACCATTTCCAGGGTGAGCAGGGAATTCTTCTTGGCGTCCTGGCCAATATTTATCCCTCTACCAAAAGCTAAAATAGATTTATCTGGTTGTTATTACATTGCTACTTGTGGGATCTTGCTGTTCACATACTGGCTGCCAGGTTTCCTACATTACATTACGACTACACTTCAAAAGTACTTCATTGATTGTAAAGCATTTTTGAACATCCTGAGGTGCTGAAAGGCGCTAGAGAAATGCAGATTCTTTCAATCTTTTCCCCTCGTTCAAAAGACTGTGGGTTGGAGAAGGAAGGGGATGGAGGGTGATGAGGAGTTCCACAGCTTTTAAAGGTCCCGGGAAAGGAGAACAGGATAAAAGATTGAACAGAGAGCTGAGAAGCCAAGTGTTGGGGAGGGAGACGTGGAGTGAAAGGAAATAAGTTAAGCTTCAGGACAGGGTGGAATTGCCAACTCTGCTTGGGCATATTCCTGGAGATTTCATCACACAATCTCCCGCCTCCAACTCCCTCACCCAGTCAAACAGCCCGTTTATTCCTCCATCCAATATATTTTACAACTAATAAACCAAAGTGCTGAAAGAAAATAAGAAAAAAAATTATTATTTGGCCCCTGTGCATTTTCCCCCAGGTGCTGCTCTTTAATTCCTCGGGACTCCAGGGCGATCCTAGATGGGCGGTGAATTCCGATTGGAGGATGTCTGACTCAATGAGCTGGACTTGGAGCTGGTGCCATCACGTTAGCATTTGCATACGCATAAGTGACACAGGAAAAGATGTTTAAAACAGCTCAAATATGGAGTGTATGATGTCGAATATATCATTTGCTTCTCTCAGATGCTTCTAACACCCACTTGCTCTCACTCTATTAAGCACTGGGTACACCAAGCTTGTCACAAACTCTGGAGAAGGGCAGTCACAAAACATGGAGTGGAGTGGAGTATCATTCCATTCCCACACATATCATTCAGCTTGCACTTAAAGAAATAAATTGCGAATTCCTTGCGACAAAAAACCTATTAGTTTGACCAAGCTTTTGGTCACCTGTCCTAATATCTCCCTATGTGGCTTGGAGCCAAATTTTGTTTGACAATTGCTCTTGTCAAGTGCCTTGGGATGTTTTACTATATCAAAGGTGCTATCTAAATGCAAGCTGCTGTTGTCTGGGTATAGTACCATCTCGGCATCTTACCTTATTGTCTGAATTTCCAGTTTGGCACAAGCTGGGTTCTCTCCAATACTCATCCCCTAACCAACATCATTAAAAACACCACATCTGGTCAATATCATGTTGTTGCTTGTGGAACCTTGCTGTGCGCAAGCTGACTGCCAATGTAGGTCAGCGAGCACAGCGGGTGATGGCTGAATGGGATTTGATGCGAGTTAAGACACGGGCAGCCGAGTTTTAGTTGAGCTCAAGATTACGGAAAGTGTAAGGTGGGAGGTCGGCCAGGAGAGCGTTGGAATACCTAATGTAGAGGTAACAAAGATATGGATGAGCGTTCCAACAGTAGATGAGGCAGGGGCTGAGACACAGCTGAACTGTACCAGACGAGTGCCATCTAACTTCTTGAGTTGGTCCCTCCCCTGGAGACATGTCGGACGGATGAGGAAAGATTCTGTTTGAGATAATTAAACAACACTTATTACAGAGGTGACTCATGTCACTGGTGCAATAATGAACATAAGAAATAGGAGCTGGAGGAGGCCATTCGTCCCCTCGAGCCTGTTCTGCCATTCAATAAGATCCTGACTGATCTTCTACCTCAACCCCACTCTTCTGCCTATCTCTTGATTTTCCTTAGTCTCCAAAAATCTGTCAATCTCCGTCTTGAATATATTGAATGACTGAGCATCCACAGCCCTCCAGGATAGGGAATGCTAAAGATTCACAACTTTCTGAATGAAGACATTTGTTCCCATTTTGGTCTTAAATCACCCACCCCTTATCCTGATTCTGTGTTCTAGACGCTTCAACCAGGGGAATTAACCTGTCAGCATCGACCCTGTCAAGCCCCCTTAAGAATTTTATATTTTCAATGAGATCACCTCTCATTTTTCTAAGGTCTGGGAAAGATAGACCCATATATTTGTGACTTACACATCACCATGATAGACTGACACGCCAATTTCACTCAGTGAAGCTGCATTAACAAGCAGTGATTCTTCGTTTTTAGAATTTACATGCAATAAAAGATGAATCTAAATATATCATGCACTAGTGAACTGATGCTGCTAATAGGAATAACAAACCATTTACAGTACATACTGTGCTGCTTAACAGTTAGAATATGCCCAATTCTGGGTATTTTGCATAAACACTTTTTTTTTCAGTTGGATAAGATTTAAGGAGAATGTGAGCCCTGATTTTAACTCAGGGTGGGGGCTGAGGCAGGGAAGTCAAAACTATCCAGATAGCAGCAGCGTGAGTCCCAGGAGATTTCAACTCCCGTCTATGTCTCGTCGGCCCAATCAGTCTCTTGGCCAATCCCAGTGGGAAGGGGGAGGGGGGTCGGGGGGGCGGGGGCCGGGCATGGGAGCTGCGATGTCGGAGAGCAGGAGGCCACTATCAGGGACTTGAAGGAACAGTCAACAACAACAACTTGTGATTATGTAGTGCCTTTAAAGTACCAAACATCCCAAGCTACTTCACAGAGGCCTAACCAAAACGAAACCAAAGAAGGACAGATTAGGAGGGTTGACCAAATATTTGGTGACAGAGGAGGGTCTTAACGGAGGAAAGGCAAGTGGAGAGGTTTAGGAAAAGAATTTCAGGACTCAGGATCATGGCGGTTGAAGGTATGGCTGCCAATGGTGAGGTGAAGGTAAGGAGTGATGTGCAAGAGGCCAGGGTGGAACAGAGAGTATGAGAGAGGGGGAGTTTTACAGCTGGAGGAGTTTAAACAGACAGAGAGGGGCTAAGCCCGGGCCACGTCTACTGATGGTAAATAGAACAGTTATAATTATAATTGTGTTTGATGAGTTGTTAAGCACTGGCATCATCCTGTAGAAGTTGCCAGTTGTCGATTTTCTTTCTGCCTCTTTTTTTTTGACGGGTGTTACGGTGAGGGAGGTCAGTGTCAGAAACATTGTCAGACACCGTCCCAGTCAGGTACAGAGCAGCTCTTCTTGGCATTTCTTTGCGGACGAAGATTTTGGGAAGGTTGTAGTCATCAGTTGCAGGCCCGCTGGTGGTTAGTCAGGCCTATCCGTGACCACAGTTTGTACAAGTGAAGGTGTAGTCTCTGCTGGAAGCAATTGGATCTATCCTTCTCCTCCTTTTCTCTTTCATGCTGGTTCTTCGCTTAGTCTCAAAGGTGTCTGTAGCCCTCCTGATGTAGCATCTCCAGGCATCACAATCTATGGCCCACGCTTCCCACTGGCGATGGTCGATGTGGAACACAGAGAGGGACTTCTTCAGGGAGTCCTTGAAACGTTTGCATGGGGCCCCCCTGTTCCTTTAACTAGGGGTCTGATCTCCGTACAACATGATCTTGGGCAGACGTCTGCCGTCCATCCGGCAACGTGAGCAGCCCAACGCAGTTGGCTTTGCAGGAGGATGGCCTCGATGCTGGTGATGTTGACTGTTTCCGGGACTTCAATGTTTGTGATGCGATCCTGCCAGCGGGTCTTGAGGACGCTGCAGAGGCAGAGCTGATGGAAGTGCTCTAGAAGGCGTACATGACAGCGGTATAGGACCCATGACTCGGTGCCATACAGAAGGGTGGTGAGGACTATGGCTTTGTACACTTTGAGTTTGGTCTGTGCTCTGAGGCTGTGGTTGCTCCACACACATTTGTAGAGTCTGCCGAATGTACTGTTTGCTATTGAAAGCCTATTGTCCACTTTCTTGTCTATGGTGGCATCAAACGAGATGACACTCCCCAAATAGATAAATTGCTTGATGGCATTCAGCTCGGTTCCCTCGATGACAGACCAGCTAACAGCAGGTTAAAGCCCCTCTACATTCGAACAACAACTTGAATTAAATAGCATCATTAACGTGGTAAAACGGCTCAAGAGGCTGCCCAGGAGTGATTACCAAACAATATTTGACACCACGTGACACAGAGATAGGTAGGAAAGTAACTTGTGAAGAGGACATAAGGAGGCTACAAAGGGATATAGATCGGTTATGTGAGTGGGTAAAGGCCTGGCAAATGGAGTATAATGGGAGAAAGTGGGAAATTGTCCACTTTGGCAGGAAGAATAAAAAAGAAGCATATTATCTCAATGGTGAGAGATTGCAGAGCTCTGAGATGCAGAGGGATCTGGGTGTCCTAGTGCAAGAATCACAAAAGGTTAGCATGCAGATACAGCATGTAATTACGAAAGTTAATAGTATGTAATCGTTTATCGCGAGGGGAATTGAATACAAAAGTAGGGAGGTTATGCTTCAGCTATACAGGGCATTGGTGAGACCACATCTGGAGTACTGTGTACAGTACTGGTCTCCTTATTTATGGAAGGATGTAAATGCATTGGAGGCAGTACAGAGAAGGTTTACTAGACTAATACCTGGAATGGGCGGGCTATCTTATGAGGAAAGATTGGACAGGCTAGGCTTGTATCCGCTGGAATTTAGAAGAGTAAGAGGTGACTTGATTGAAACATATAAGATCCTGAGGGGTCTTGACAGGGTGGATGTGGAAAGGATGTTTCCTCTTGTGGGAGAATCTAGAACTAGGGGTCACTGTTTAAAAATAAGGGGTCGCCCATTTAAGACAGAGATGAGGAGAAATTTCTTCCCTCAGAGGGTCGTGAGTCTTTGGAATTCTCTTCCTCAAAAGACAGTGGAAGCAGAGTCATTGAATATTTTTAAGGCAGAGGTAGATAGATTCTTATCAAAGTGGGTGGAAGGTTATTGGGAGTAGGTGGAAATGTGGAGTAAGCAGTTCAACCATGAACTTATTGATTGGCAGAGTAGGCTTGAAGGGCCGGGTGGCCTACTCCTGCTCCTAATTTGTCTGTTCGTATATCAGGTCAGGTCAGGACTAAAAGCTTGGTCAGACAGTTAGGTTTTAAGTAGCGTCTTCAAGGAGGAGAGACAGGAGGAGAGATTTAGGGAGGGAATTCCAAGAATGTACCTGCCCTCAGCAGATCGTCCCTAACTTTGCTACTATGGTATTATATCCATTTTCCACACAAGGCAGCCAGGTAGAGTCACAGTGCAGAGGTCTGAATGAAGTTGCCAATTAGAGCTAAATTAGGGGCTGCTTTGCACTGTAGGCCTCAGCCTACAAGGAAATAGATTGAGGCAATCCAAACTCATTGAACCTTTAAAGCCAATAGACGGAAGACATTTTAAATCAATCGCATTCATCTGGATTTAGCATTAGGGCCCAGGGGTGAAAGACTGTGTGTATCCCATTGTTCCACCCACTTCTCTCCCCTCACAAGTGTTAAATTTATTCCTTTTCCTCAATTCATCGTCCCCCAGGTTTCAGTGGCTGGCCAGAACTGCAGCTAGATTCCTTCACATTTCTAATGATTTCGGACAGGAACTGTGGACCTAGAACATCACTGAATAACTCCCTCTCCGATCTACAGTCAATTCTGATTGGCACTGCCAAGGTAGTCAACTCACTGCCAGGCATTTATGGGTGAGCGTTGCCAACTCTCGTTGGATATATTCTTAGGGGTTTCATTGCGTGACCTCCCGCCTCCAAATCTCCTACTGCCCGGTCAAACAGTCCTTCTGTTTACATCGTCAACATTTCAATAACTGATAAATGCAAAATGTTCAAAGAAAATTATAAAAAAATACACTTAGAATTCTTTTAATGCCACCTGTAATCCTCCTCAGTTTGTTCCCAGCAGTGTCCAGTAGATTAATTGCAACCTCATTGTGGGGGTGAGCCTCAAGTCTTACCCCTCTATAGCTGAAGGCTTGACCCATCAATGTCACAAAACTGTCACAATTGCTGATCTGTGTAGCTGGGCAGAGTGTCGAGACAAGAGAGGTTAAGCACATTCTAGGAAAAAATAAAATAAGCTTCCATTTCTTTGTTCCTTTTCACTGACCGATTGAGTGCGTACAGCCTAGAGTGAGTAAGGAAATAAAGAAAACGAGAATAACTGCTCCTTAAATGTCAAAGTCCTGAGTGACCTTTTGAAATTGCAAATCTAAAGATAAGCAGTTCGATCACTCATTAACTGTTTCAGTACTCTATCAACTGTGAACGAATCTACAGATCCACTGTCACCAATCTCTTCCCAATAAGAGATATGTTACCATGTCCCAGTTACAGTCACTCCACCCTCCCCCCCAGTTACAGCCTACGTTCACCTTCCAATCACCCACCTTCGCTCCTGCCTCAGCTCAACTACTGCTGAAACTCTCATCTGTCTTTTTGTTACTTCCAGACTTGACTATTCCAATGTTCTCCTGGCCAGCGTCCCACCTCAAACCCTCTGTAAAGGTGAGCTCATCCAAAACTCTGCTATTGTATCCTAACGTGCACCAAGTCACATCATCCCTGAGCTTGCTGACCTACATTGGCTCCCACTCTGAGAACACCTCAGTTTTAAAATTCTCATCCTTGTGTTCAAATCCCTCCCTGGTCTCACCCCTCCCCCCCTCTGCTACCATTTCCTACAGTACAAACAGTGACTACACTTCAAAGGTACTTCATTGGCTGTAAAGCGCTTTGAGACGTGCTGAGGTTGTGAAAGGCACTATAGAAATGCAAGTCTTTCTTTCTTTCACCCTCCTCGAGCCCTACAATCCTCCAAGATCTCTGCGCTGCCACAATTCCGGCCTCTTGTCCATCCCCGATTCCCATCGCTCCACCATTGGCGGCCGTGCCTTCAGCTGCCTGGGTCCTAAGCTCTGGAATTCCCTCCCTAAACCTCTCCATCCTCCTTTATCATGCCAGTAAAACCTACCTGTCCTAATATCTCCAGATGCGGAATGCTGTTTGATATCACTGCTGTGAAGCACCTTGGGATGTTTCTACCACATTAAGGGTGCTATATAAATGCAAGCTGTTGTTGTTACAGGCCATTTTTGATTATAGATAGTTACACAAATCTGCTCAGATTGTAATCAGCAGCGTTGGTGCTGATTGCCAGCCGATCCTTAATGCAGCCATGTCATTATTGCTCTATCTCAGTTTAATACAGGCTCCAACCTACTCAAAATAAATGAAGCAGCATCTCCATTAAAATAGCAGGCCCTGGAATTTGAATCAAAGAGCTAAGGGTTTATTGATTTGGGCCAACAGTAATCCCCGGCTTCTTTCCCATTTAGTTGGTCTCCATTTACACTCAGCCTTTTCTCAATCGGGCAAAATAATCGATTCCTGACTCTTCCTCACAGTTCAGTATGGCAATTGGATATAACTGAAGCGAGCAGGATGAAAGGTTTAATCCCTCTGTTGAGGACATGCACACGACTGGTTATAAGCCATAGCAGAGAGATCAAAGTGTTAATCCCCAGGCGAAGAGGATCTCTCTTTCCCCCATTGTCAGTGATCGGAGGCACAAATTGCTACTTCTGTAAGTTTTAATACAAAGCTGAGCTCTGCACCTAGCTCAGAAACTCACTGAGCCTGGGCCTTAGTTAATATTACCGCAAACTCTATGGGAAATGTGTCGGAAAAAGAAGAGCTTAGTATTTGCGTCCACCAGTTCTAGAGTTCCCAATCTTGGCTTAGCTCCTGGAGGGGGTGAGGAAGTAGTGCAGAGTGATGATGGCGGGGAATTGGGAGATCAGATGGAAAATTCCTAGGATGTGTGTGCTCGGGAGGAAGGAGGATAAAATTACATAGAATTCCATTGAATTTACAGTACCTAAACAGGCCATTCCACCCAACAGGTCCCTGCTGTTGTTTATATTCCAATCGAGCCTCCTCCTACCCTAATATAAAAGCAAAATACTGCGGATGCTGGAAATCTGAAATAAAAACAAGAAATGCTGGAAATACTCAGCAGGTCTGGCAGCGTCTGTGGAGAGAGAAGCAGAGTTAACGTTTCAGGTCAACGACCCTTCTTCGGAACAAGGGTCACTGACCTGAAACGTTAACTCTGCTTCTCTCTCCACAGATGCTGCCAGATCCGCTGAGTATTTCCAGCGTTTCTTGTTTTTACTCCTCCCACCCTACTTCATCTCACCCTATCAGCACATCCCTCTATCCCTTTCTCCCTCAGGTGTTTATCCAGCTTCCCATTAAATGCATCTATACTATTCACCTCAACAACTGCCTGTGGTATCGAATATCACATTCTCACCACTCTCTGGGTAAAGAAGTTTCTCCTCAATTCCCTTTTGGATTTATTAGTGACTATCTTATACTATGACCACTAGTTTTGGTCAATTTGGCTAGGGGCAGGGATTCCAGAAGTGGTAACCATGAGGCCCTGGCATTAACTCCAGCAGAACCTGAGGGAAACACCGAGTTTCCTGAATTCTAAATTGCAACCCCCACCCCCGCCATACACTCCTTCCCTGCCTGTCTGCAAATATGAAGGCCTATATCCTTGAGTTAAACATCGAACAGTTTCTGACGAATCAGCTTATGTGCGCATGTCCTGGCCACATCAATGTGTGCAAAGACATAGAGGAGACCTGATAGAGATCTTTTAAAGGATGAACAGGTTGGACTGGGAAGCTGTGGAGAGAATGTTTCCACTTGTGGGAGAATCGAAAACTAGGAGCCATAAATGCAAGGATATTACTGATAAATCCAATCGGGAAATAAGAAGAAGTTACTTTGCTCAGAGAGTGGTGAGAATTTGGAACTCACTACCACAGGAAGTGGTTAGGTGTTTTCAAAAAGAAACTAGATGAGTACATGAGAGAAAAGGGAATAGAAAGAATTGCTGAAAGGCTAAGATTTTTTTTTTTAGTTTTTTTTATGGGGATGTGGGCGTCGCGGGCCAGGTCAGCATTTATTGCCCATCCCTTAATAGCCCATGAGAAGGTGGTGGCGAGCTGCCTTCTTGAACCGCTGTAGTCCATGTGAGGTAGGTACACCCACAGTGCTGTTAGGAAGGGAGTTCCAGGATTTTGACCCAGCGACAGTGAAGGAACCGCGATATAGTTCCAAGTCAGGATGGTGTGTGACTTGGAGGGGAACTTGCAGGTGGTGGTGTTCCCTTATGTCTGCTGCCTTGTCCTTCTAGGTGGTAGAGGTGGTGAGGTAGATGGAATCGGAGGAGACTTGTGTGGAGAATAAACAAAACCAAATGACCTGCTTCTGCAGTATATATTCTATGTAATTCTATGTAAAATTGCCTTGAAGATCTGCAAAACATAGACTTTCCTGGTAGCCAGTCTATGGGAGTCCTGGTTTACTTTGCTCGAGAACCTACAGGAGTTAGAACAGACATTGCACAATATACACCCTTCCAGTGCCTGGTACCGTGGAGCAGCGAGACATAGGCCTGCCCTCCTACATCAGTGGGTTCCTGATCTCGGCTGCACTGGTGTCGGGATAGCCTCAACAACAACTGATAGCGAGGGAGCAAACCTAATCACATGTGCTTCATAATCGACAACTGAGAGTGAACACAGAATATTTTGAGGAGCAAAGGAAAGGCAATAGACTCAAACGGTCCTTTCTGTCTCCAGAGATACATCCAATCGCCTCTTGCCCCCATGCATTTTGATGACATTTCTTGGTAACTTAAATGATGACAAGCACCCTTTGGGTGAAAACAGTTCTATCTGACTTCACCTTTAACCCCTTCTAGTTCCAATGACAAAGGCCTGGGAGTAGATTACCCCTCCAGCAGCTTGGTTGCAATGGTCACACAAGGTGATTAGTGACAACAAATAAAAAAACAAGCAACAGTGAGCTGGTCCCCAAATAAATACATTTCTATGGAAACTTTGCTGCACTCCAAATTTCCTCCCAATTCAAAGATTGTGCTCTATCCACGAGAGGAGAGGAAGTCAGTGACAGAACTATTGGACATGATGTTCCTATCACTAGGGTGTCTGGCACTGCATGAGTCACAGGTGAACAAGCTAAATTATATCTGCCTGACTCATGAGCAGAATAGTGAGCATATCAATACTGTTTAAAGGAGCCACAACCTCCAAAGGTGATTGCTGGCAATGATATGAAATTACTAACCGGTAACTTCTCTGGGATTCATTTGAACTGCATTAGCATCATGCCTTAATGCAAAGGAACAAAGCACTTCAGAAAATGCACTGTTTATAAAGGTTTCTCGACAAACAGAAGTTACCAGTCGTAGCTCAGTGGGTAGCACTCTCATGTCCACCTCTGAAGATTGGTGGGTTCAAGCCCCACTCCAGAGGCGTGAGCACATGATCGAGGTCAACACTCCCAGTGCAGTGCTGAGGGAGTGCTGCATTGTCTGAGGTGCTGCCTTTTGGATGAGATGTTAAACTGAGGCCCATACTGCCCTCTCAAGTGACCATGACTTCAAAGTAGAGCAGGGCAGTTCTCTGCAGTGTCCTGACCAATATTTATCCCTCATTCAATGCTACTAAAAAAACAAATGAGCTGGTCATTATCACATTGCTGTTTGTGGGAGCTTGCTGTGCAGAAATTGACTGCTGTGTTTCCTACATTGCAACAGTGACCACACTTCAAATAAAGTATTTCAACGGTTGTAAAGTACTTTGGAATGTCCTCAGGTTGTGAAAGGCACTATATAAATGCAAGTTCTTTCTATCTTTCCTTCTAAAGTAAACATATAGCCATACAGAGAGGAACTCCATCTCCCTGTAACATTGTGGGTACAATCTCTTCCAAGATTGACAAGACCCTGAGTTCATCCTGTTTCCTGATTCTAATGGCAAAAGCATGGATTGAAAAGGTCGTCACGTTAAAAACTCTGGTCTCCAGATACCACACATAAATTAGCACCAAAACGTGCCTGAACTTCAGAATTGCCTTTATTTCCCTCAGAGAGCATATCTGAGAAGAGACGTCTCCTCAGGTGTTGTACCTACCTCTTCCACCTGCAGCTCATTTGCACTGATCTCGCTGACAGTAACAGCTGGCTGGGTTTGGTAGCTTCAGTAAATCATTTCAATTTTAATTAAACAGCAGCCGAGTGAGAAGTGTTATTAAAGTTGTACCTGCTCGTGGTGCTCGATCCCCATGCTAATAGTGTTGATTAGTATTGCTATCATGATCCCCCGGTTGAAATATTTGCTCTCCACGATGCTCGTCAGCTTGCAACGCACTTCAGTCCACAACTCAATACACCAGCTTTTCTCCCCTTTCTTCCTTCCTCTCTCCTTCACTTCCAACTCTGCCTCTTTATCCGGTTCCACCTCACGAACCTCTCCAGCCTCAGCGTCTGCCAGATCCGAGGCTTTGGCTCCTGGGGTCAGTTCAACGCTGTTGCATTCTGGGCAGTGGCTAGGGTCAGAGGTCAAGGTGAGCGCAATAGGCTGGACGATGGCATGTGGGGTGTACTCCAGATTCTCTGTCACGCGGTGGTGCCCTGAAAAGAAAGAGACAGCAGCTGTGAAGAAGGGGAATCAATGCACAGTGAAGAATATCTTTGCGATAATTCATGTTAAGGCCAAGTTGACCCGAGGTCTCGCTTGGCTGATGGACCCAAATCAAAAACAACTTTATTATTTCTTATTCTCTTTTCCTTCAAAAAGAAAAGAACTTGCATTTCTATAGTGCCTTTCATGACCTCAGAACATTCCAAAGCGCTTTACAGCCAATGAAATATTTTACGAGCATACAAATTAGGAGCAGGAATAGGCCACTCTGCCCCTCGAGCCTGCTCCGCCATTCAATAAGTTCATGGCTGAACTGATTACTCCACATTTCCACCAACCCCGATAACCTTCCACCCCCTTGCTTATCAAGAATCTATCTACCTTTGCCTTATCTCTGCTTCCACCGCCTTTTGAGGAAGAGAATTCCAAAGACTCACGATCCTCTGAGAGAAAATAATTCTCCTCATCTCTGTCTTAAATGGGTGACTCTTTATTTTTAAACAGTGACCCCTAGTTCTAGATTCTCCCACAAGGGGAAACATCCTTTCCACATCCACCCTGTCAAGACCCCTCAGGATCTTATATGTTTCAACCAAGTCACCTCTTACTCTTCGAAACTCCAGTGGATACAAGCCTAGCCTGTCCAATCTTTCCTCGTAAGACAACCCACCCATTCCAGGTATTAGTCTAGTAAACCTTCTCTGTACTGCCTCCAACGCATTTACATCCTTCCTTAAATAAGGAGACCAGTACTGTACACAGTACTCCAGATGTGGTCTCACCAATGCCCTGTATAGCTGAAGCATAACCTCCCTACTTTTGTATTCAATTCCCCTCGCGATTTTTTGATTAGTGGAGTCACTGTTGTAAAGAAGGAAACATCCAATTTGCACACAGCAAGGTTCCATAAACAACAGTGATCTGTTGCTATGATGTCGGTTGAGGGATAAATAATGACGAGGACAATGGGGAGAACTCCCCTGCTCTTCTTTGAAATAGTGCCATGGGATCTTTTATGTACACCTGAGAGGGTGGACAGGAGCTCAGTTTTGCAAACCAGTTGTATTAACGACAATCTGACAACTTTATGGTCACTCTAACTGATAGAAACTTTTTTCAGTCAGTCCAGTAACATAACCACTACACTATTGTAGCCATAAAAGATGTTATATTGAGGAAGGGTGTTTATACTGCACCTTAGATTGTTATGTAGGTAACCTTGGCGGGTTTCCTTCCTTTTTGGGAAGGAAATCTGCTGTCCTTATCCAGTCTGGGTCTACACGTGACTCAGTCCCACACCACCGTGACTGACTTTTAACTGCCCTCTGAAGTGGCCCACTCAGTTGCATCAAACCTCTCAGTTTACTGGGAAAACTGCAGCAGTTTTTCAAGGCAACTAGGAATGGGAAATAAAGACCAGCCTTGCCAGCGATGCCCACATCCCAAGAACGAATTTAAAAAATCAATAGAGGAGGTTAAGGGGTGACCACAATAAAGTACAAAAGGCATTGATAAAGTAAATGCAGGTCAACACTTCTAAATAACCCAGGGTTGGGTGAGATGCAAATGGAGGCAAATTTAAAATCTAGGTGGACTCTCAGTCGTCAAAGGGAGAGAGAGTTGCTTGGCATGATCTCTCAGTCAGGGACGTGGAGGAAATTACCCTGGGGCTCACAATACAACTGGATGAAATGGAAGTTGAGGTAACTTGACTTCTCAACAGTGACAGCACCTCAAAGGTCATGTGAAGTGCTTTGCAGTGTGTCTGATGGATGTGGTGAAGCACTCTGTATAAAAATACAGTAGGTGTACATCCAATCTTTTGTCTCGTAACTTTTGCAGATACCCGTTAGTTTTGGTGGCAGTAAACTGAGGAAATTCACCTACTCCGTTCCTATGTACCTGTAACTCTTCAGAATCATAGAATCACACAGCACAGAGCAAGGCCATTCGGCCCATTGTGCCTGTGCCAGCTCTTTGAAAGAGCTGAACAATTAGTCCCACTCAACCCTGCTCTTTCTCCACAGCCCTGCAAATTTTTACTTTTTCAAGTATTTATACAATTCTCTTTTGAAAGTTACTATTGAATCTGCTTCCACCGCCCTTTCAGGCAGCAAGTTCCAGATCAGGATAACTTGTGTAAAAAAATTCTCCGCTCTCTCTCTCTCTCTCTCATTGCCGCGCTCTCTCTGTGCCGCTCTCTCTCTCTGTGCTGCTCTCTCTCTCTCTGTGCCGCTCTCTCTCTCTCTCTCTGTGCTGCTCTCCCTCTCTCTCTCTCTCTGTGCCACTCTCTCTCTCTCTGTGCCGCTCTCTCTCTCCCTGTGCTGCTCTCTCTCTCTCTCTGTGCCGCTCTCTCTCTCTCTCTGTGCCGCTCTCTCTCTCTCTCTCTCTCTGTGCCGCTCTCTCTCTCTCTCTGTGCCTCTCTCTCTCTCTCTCTCTGTGCCGTGCTCTCTCTCTCTGTGTCACTCTCTCTCTCTCTGTGCCGCTCCCTCTCTCTCTGTGCCGCTCCCTCTCTCTCTCTGTGCCGCTCTCTCTCTCTCTCTGTGCCGCTCTCTCTCTCTCTCTGTGCCGCTCTCTCTCTCTGTGCCGCGCTCTCTCTGTCTGTGTCACTCTCTCTCTCTCTCTCTGTGCCGCTCCCTCTCTCTCTCTGTGCCGCTCCCTCTCTCTCTCTCTGCCGCTCTCTCTCTCTCTCTCTGTGCCGCGCTCTCTCTGTCTGTGTCACTCTCTCTCTCTCTCTCTGTGCCGCTCCCTCTCTCTCTCTGTGCCGCTCCCTCTCTCTCTCTGTGCCGCTCCCTCTCTCTCTCTGTGCCGCTCTCTCTCTCTCTGTGCCGCTCTCTCTCTCTCTGTGCCGCTCTCTCTCTCCCTCTCTCTCTCTCTCTGTGCCACTCTCTCTCTCTCTCTGCCGCTCTCTCTCTCTCTCTCTGTGCCGCGCTCTCTCTGTCTCTCTCTCTGTGCCGCTCTCTCTCTCTCTCTCTCTCTGTGCCGCGCTCTCTCTCTCTCTCTCTGTGCCGCTCTCTCTCTCCCACTCTCTCTCTCTCTGTGCCGCTCTCTCTCTCTCTCTGTGCCGCTCTCTCTCTCTCTCTGTGCTGCTCTCTCTCTCTCTGTGCCGCTCTCTCTCTCTCTCTGTGCCGTGCTCTCTCTCTCTCTGTCACTCTCTCTCTCTCTCTCTCTGTGCCGCTCTCTCTCTCTCTCTCTCTCTCTCTGTGCCGTGCTCTCTCTCTCTCTGTCACTCTCTCTCTCTCTTTCTGTGCCGCTCTCTCTCTCTCTCTCTCTCTCTCTGCCGCTCTCTCTCTCTCTCTCTGTGCCGCGCTCTCTCTCTCTCTCTCTACGTGCCGCTCTCTCTCTCTCTTTGTCTCCTTCTTTCTCTCTTCCCCCTTTCCTACAATGGAATGACTTTAAAGTTAAACTTGATGTCACTTTAGTAACTATTCTCTGACTACAATGCTGAAGTCCTTTATCCAGCAATCCTCTTCACTGGGCTTTCTGAATTAAAAAAATAAATAAAGACAGAAAATGCTGGAAATACTCAGCAGGTCTGGCAACGTCTGTGGAGAGAGAAACAAGAGTTAACACCAAATGAAAAGTCATTGATCTGAAATGATAACTCGGTTTCTGTCTTCACAGATGCTGCCAGACCTACTGAGATTTTCCAGCATATTCTGCCTTTATTTCAGATTCCAGAATATGTAGTATTTTGCCCTTGTTCTTTTTTAAAAAAACACATCTGGTTTGAGCTTATACAGTAAGAGTTTATATGAAATGATCTGCTATTTCAATTGAGGCATTTGATACAAACACACCAACACATTCTTCACTTATTTAGTCAACACAAACGCCTTGGTTAAATTGTAACAACTGAATCTGTAGCAATCCCAGCCCTTAGTGATGAACTGACTCAGTTCTACGCAAGAGATTCATTGCCTGAAAATGTCGCACTTCATAAATATTCTATGGTCTGTTATTTGAAAAGAACATTAGTGGAAAAAGACAATGAATAGTTGAGTTGTTTGCTGAAACAGGGATGTTTTATAGAACTCCCATCAGACTGACGCCTCCAGTCTGTAGGCTGTACAGTTCTCTGTTTATGTGGTGCTAAACAAGCTTCAGTGTCAGCAACTGTGGTTTAGTGGGTCGCATGCTCACCTTCGAGTCACAAGGGTTCAGGTCCCACTCCAGGGACTTGAGCAGAAAATCCAGACTGAGGGAGCACTGCACTGTTGTAGGGTCAGTACTGAGGGAGGGCTGCACTTTGGAGGGGCAGTACAGAGGGAGTACTGCACTGTTGGAGAGGCAGTACAGAGGGATTACTGCACTGTTGGAGGGGCAGTACAGAGGGAGTACTGCACTAACAGAGGGGCAGTATTGAGGGAGTGCTGTACTGGTGGAGGGGCAGTGGTGAGGGAGTACTGCACTGTTGGAAGGGCAGTACTGAGGGAGAACTGCACTATCAGAGGGGCAGTACTGAGGGAGTGCTGCAATGTTGGAGAGGCAGTACAGAGGGATTACTGCACTGTTGGAGGGGCAGTACTGAGGGAGTGCTGCACTGTTGGAGGGGCAGTACAAAGGGAGTACTGCACTAACAGAGGGGCAGTATTGAGGGAGTGCTGCACTGGTGGAGGGGCAGTGGTGAGGGAGTGCTGCACTGTTGGAAGGGCAGTACTGAGGGAGTACGGCACTGTTGGAGGGGCAGTACTGAGGGAGTACTGCACTGTTGGAGGGGCAGTACTGAGGGAATGCTGCACTGTTGGAGGGGCAGTACAGAGGGAGTACTGCACTAACAGAGGGGCAGTACAGAGGGATTACTGCACTGGTGGAGGGGCAGTACAGAGAGAGTACTGCACTGAGGGGCAGTACAGAGGGAGTACTGCACTGTTGGAGAGGCAGTACAGAGGGATTACTGCACTGTTGGAGGGGCAGTACTGAGGGAGTGCTGCACTGTTGGAGGGGCAGTACAGAGGGAGTACTGCACTGTTGGAGGGGCAGTACTGAGGGAATGCTGCACTGTTGGAGGGGCAGTACAGAGGGAGTACTGCACTAACAGAGGGGCAGTACTGAGGGAGTGCTGTACTGGTGGAGGGGCAGTGGTGAGGGAGTGCTGCACTGTCGGAAGGAGAGTACCGCACTATCAGAGGGGCAGTACAGAGGGAGTGCTGCACTGTTGGAGGGGCAGTACTGAGGGAGTACTGCACTATCAGAGGGGCAGTACAGAGGGAGTGCTGCACTGTTGGAGGGGCAGTACTGAGGGAATGCTGCACTAACAGAGGGGCAGTACTGAGGGATTGCTGCACTGGTGGAGGGGCAGTACAGAGGGAGTACTGCACTAAGAGGGGCAGTACAGAGGGAGTACTGCACTGGTGGAGGGGCAGTACTGAGGGAGTGCTGCACTGTTGGAGAGGCAGTGCAGAGGGATTACTGCACTGTTGGAGGGGCAGTACTGAGGGAGTGCTGCACTGTTGGAGGAGCAGTACTGAGGGAGGGCTGCACTTTGGAGGGGCAGTACAGAGGGAGTACTGCACTGTTGGAGAGGCAGTACAGAGGGATTACTGCACTGTTGGAGGGGCAGTACTGAGAGAGTGCTGCACTGTTGGAGGGGCAGTACAGAGGGAGTACTGCACTAACAGAGGGGCAGTATTGAGGGAGTGCTGTACTGGTGGAGGGGCAGTGGTGAGGGAGTGCTGCACTGTTGGAAGGGCAGTACTGAGGGAGAACTGCACTATCAGAGGGGCAGTACTGAGGGAGTGCTGCACTGTTGGAGAGGCAGTACAGAGGGATTACTGCACTGTTGGAGGGGCAGTACTGAGGGAGTGCTGCACTGTTGGAGGGGCAGTACAGAGGGAGTACTGCACTAACAGAGGGGCAGTATTGAGGGAGTGCTGCACTGGTGGAGGGGCAGTGGTGAGGGAGTGCTGCACTGTTGGAAGGGCAGTACTGAGGGAGTACTGCACTGTTGGAGAGGCAGTACAGAGGGATTACTGCACTGTTGGAGGGGCAGTACAGAGGGAGTACTGCACTGTTGGAGGGGAAGTACTGAGGGAGTACTGCACTGTTGGAGAGGCAGTACAGAGGGATTACTGCACTGTTGGAGGGGAAGTACTGAGGGAGTACTGCACTGTTGGAGAGGCAGTACAGAGGGATTACTGCACTGTTGGAGGGGCAGTACAGAGGGAGTACTGCACTGTTGGAGGGGCAGTACTGAGGGAATGCTGCACTGTTGGAGGGGCAGTACTGAGGGAATGCTGCACTGTTGGAGGGGCAGTACTGAGGGAATGCTGCACTGTTGGAGGGGCAGTACAGAGGGAGTACTGCACTAACAGAGGGGCAGTACAGAGGGATTACTGCACTGGTGGAGGGGCAGTACAGAGAGAGTACTGCACTGAGGGGCAGTACTGAGGGAGTGCTGCACTGTTGGAGGGGCAGTACTGAGGGAGGGCTGCACTTTGGAGGGGCAGTACAGAGGGAGTACTGCACTGTTGGAGAGGCAGTACAGAGGGATTACTGCACTGTTGGAGGGGCAGTACTGAGGGAGTGCTGCACTGTTGGAGGGGCAGTACAGAGGGAGTACTGCACTATCAGAGGGGCAGTACTGAGGGAGTGCTGTACTGGTGGAGGGGCAGTGGTGAGGGAGTGCTGCACTGTCGGAAGGAGAGTACCGCACTATCAGAGGGGCAGCACAGAGGGAGTACTGCACTATCAGAGGGGCAGTACAGAGGGAGTGCTGCACTGTTGGAGGGGCAGTACTGAGGGAATGCTGCACTGTTGGAGGGGCAGTACAGAGGGAGTACTGCACTAACAGAGGGGCAGTACTGAGGGATTACTGCACTGGTGGAGGGGCAGTACAGAGGGAGTACTGCACTAAGAGGGGCAGTACAGAGGGAGTACTGCACTGGTGGAGGGGCAGTACTGAGGGAGTGCTGCACTGTTGGAGAGGCAGTGCAGAGGGATTACTGCACTGTTGGAGGGGCAGTACTGAGGGAGTGCTGCACTGTTGGAGGGGCAGTACTGAGGGAATGCTGCACTGTTGGTGTGGCAGTACAGAGGGAGTACTGCACTAACAGAGGGGCAGTACTGAGGGATTACTGCACTGGTGGAGGGGCAGTACAGAGGGAGTGCTGCACTGTTGGAGGGGCAGTACAGAGGGAGTACTGCACTAACAGAGGGGCAGTATTGAGGGAGTGCTGCACTGGTGGAGGGGCAGTGGTGAGGGAGTGCTGCACTGTTGGAAGGGCAGTACTGAGGGAGAACTGCACTATCAGAGGGGCAGTACTGAGGGAGTGCTGCACTGTTGGAGAGGCAGTACAGAGGGATTACTGCACTGTTGGAGGGGCAGTAATGAGGGAGCGCTGCACTGTTGGAGGGGCAGTACAGAGGGAGTACTGCACTAACAGAGGGGCAGTACTGAGGGATTACTGCACTGGTGGAGGGGCAGTACAGAGGGAGTGCTGCACTGTTGGAGGGGCAGTACAGAGGGAGTACTGCACTAACAGAGGGGCAGTATTGAGGGAGTGCTGCACTGATGGAGGGGCAGTGGTGAGGGAGTGCTGCACTAACAGAGGGGCAGTACTGAGGGATTGCTGCACTGGTGGAGGGGCAGTACAGAGGGAGTGCTGCACTAAGAGGGGCAGTACAGAGGGAGTACTGCACTGGTGGAGGGGCAGTAATGAGGGAGTGCTGCACTGTTGGAGAGGCAGTACAGAGGGAGTACTGCACTAAGAGGGGCTGTACAGAGGGAGTACTGCACTGGTGGAGGGGCAGTACTGAGGGAGTGCTGCACTGTTGGAGAGGCAGTGCAGAGGGATTACTGCACTGTTGGAGGGGCAGTACTGAGGGAGTGTTGCACTGTTGGAGGGGCAGTACAGAGGGAGTACTGCACTAACAGAGGGGCAGTACTGAGGGAGTGCTGCACTGTTGGAAGGGCAGTACTGCACTATCAGAGAGGCAGTACAGAGGGAGTGCTGCACTATTGGAGGGGCAGTACTGAGGGAATGCTGCACTGTTGGTGTGGCAGTACAGAGGGAGTACTGCACTAACAGAGGGGCAGTACTGAGGGATTACTGCACTGGTGGAGGGGCAGTACAGAGGGAGTGCTGCACTGTTGGAGGGGCAGTACAGAGGGAGTACTGCACTAACAGAGGGGCAGTATTGAGGGAGTGCTGCACTGGTGGAGGGGCAGTGGTGAGGGAGTGCTGCACTGTTGGAAGGGCAGTACTGAGGGAGAACTGCACTATCAGAGGGGCAGTACTGAGGGAGTGCTGCACTGTTGGAGAGGCAGTACAGAGGGATTACTGCACTGTTGGAGGGGCAGTACAGAGGGAGTGCTGCACTGTTGGAGGGGCAGTACTGAGGGAATGCTGCACTGTTGGAGGGGCAGTACAGAGGGAGTACTGCACTAACAGAGGGGCAGTACTGAGGGATTACTGCACTGGTGGAGGGGCAGTACTGAGGGAGTACTGCACTAACAGAGGGGCAGTACTGAGGGATTACTGCACTGGTGGAGGGGCAGTACTGAGGGAGTGCTGCACTGTTGGAGAGGCAGTGCAGAGGGATTACTGCACTGTTGGAGGGGCAGTACAGAGGGAGTACTGCACTAACAGAGGGGCAGTACTGAGGGATTGCTGCACTGGTGGAGGGGCAGTACAGAGGGAGTACTGCACTAAGAGGGGCAGTACAGAGGGAGTACTGCACTGGTGGAGGGGCAGTACTGAGGGAGTGCTGCACTGTTGGAGAGGCAGTGCAGAGGGATTACTGCACTGTTGGAGGGGCAGTACTGAGGGAGTGCTGCACTGTTGGAGGGGCAGTACAGAGGGAGTACTGCACTAACAGAGGGGCAGTACTGAGGGAGTGCTGCACTGGTGGATGGGCAGTGGTGAGGGAGTGCTGCATTGTTGGAAGGGCAGTACTGCACTATCAGAGGGGCAGTACAGAGGGAGTGCTGCACTGTTGGAGGGGCAGTACTGAGGGAATGCTGCACTGTTGGTGTGGCAGTACAGAGCGAGTACTGCACTAACAGAGGGGCAGTACTGAGGGATTACTGCACTGGTGGAGGGGCAATATAGAGGGAGTACTGCACTAACAGAGGGGCAGTACTGAGGGATTACTGCACTGGTGGAGGGACAGTACAGAGGGAGTGCTGCACTGTTGGAGGGGCAGTACTGAGGGAATGCTGCACTGTTGGAGGGGCAGTACTGAGGGAATGCTGCACTGTTGGAGAGGCAGTACGGAAGGATTACTGCAACTTCTGACCTCAGAGGTGGGTGTAAATGATCACATGACCACTACTTTGAAGAAGATTATGGAGGTTCTCTCCCGTGTCTAATATTTAATCTCTCAACCAACATTACTAAAGAACGATGATCTGGTCATTTATCTCATCGCTGAATGTGGGAGCTTGCTGTGCGCAAATTGGCTGCCACGTTCCCTACATTCCAACAATAACTACATTTCAAAAATGTTTCACTGGCTGTAAAGCACTTGGGGACATCCTGAGGCTGTAGAAATGAGAAGTTATTTTTACACGGATGCTGTCTTCACATTCTCGGTCTATATGTTAAATAACGTTCCTCAACCTGCTCCTCCAATTACCTACCACACTCCTTCTGGCAGACGTCGAGATTGGAAGCTCCTCGGTTGCCATGACGACGGGTGTGGAAGCTGGCATAGAGTCCCACCGTGCGGCGCCTGGCTTTGCGCAGGATGTGGCACACGTACTGGAAGATCTCCTCATAGCAGTCACCTGGCTCAGCAAAGCTGGCGACCGTGCTGGACGAGAGGTACAGGGCCCGCTGCTCCTGCATCAGCTGGTGCTCTCGCTGCTTCGTCTCCGAGAACTGTGTCGCTATGACAACCAAGCAGAGGTTAATCATGAAGAACGAACCTACCTGAGGAAGGGAAGGAAAGGGAAGGTAAATAGGTTTCCGCGGTTACTGTCTCAAATTTGAGGAACACCACCTCATAGAATGAGGTAGCGGAGAAGGAGCCAATCGTTCAGTCATCGTTCATCATTCAGCCCAGCGAACCTATGTGACTTTGAAAGAGTATCCAATTCATCCCAATCTCCCTGCTCTTTCTTCATCGCTCTGCTAATTTTTCCCCTTCACGTACTTATCGGATTCCCTTTTGCAATTTATCATTGAATCTTCTTCAGCTGAATCATCTTTCAGTGAGGCAATCTACAACCTTCTGGCCTCAGCATTGAGTTCAACAATTTTCGATCATGATCACACCGCTCGTATTTTCTCAGATAGCAGCTGTTAATAATGGCTCTGCTGTTGCTATTTATACCTCCTCTGGATCCATCTTTTGTTTTTTTAACTTGTCCCATTACTGCTCCCTTTTTGCCTTGCACCATCATCCCTTTTGTTATTTAATCTCTGCAACCTTCGCCAGCTCTACAATGCTCCGAGATCTCTGAAGTCCTCCAATTCTGGCCTCTTCAGCATCCCACTTTTCATTGCTCCAACATTGGCGGTCGTACCTTCAGTTGCCTGGGCCCCAAGCTCTGGAATTCCCTCCCTAAACCTCTTTGCTTCCCTCTCCTCCTTTAAGACGCTCCTTAAAACCTATCTCTTTGACCAATTTTTTGGTCATCGGTCCTATTATCTCCTTGTTTGATATCGCTCCTTTGAAGTATCTTGGGATATTTTATTAAAGGTACTATATGAATGCAGGTTGTTATTGTAGTCACTCCAGCCCTCCACCCTATCACAGACCCTTTGTTCTTCTCCCCACTCCTCTATCAGTTCCCTACCTCTACACTTCTAACATCCAGTTCTCAGAAAAGGTAATCGACCTGAAACATTAACACGGCTTCTCTCCCTGCGGATGCTGTCTGACCTGCTAAAAGCTTCTAGAATTTTCTTTTATTGTAAAAAATGAGTAAGTTGAAGCAAATGCACTTATTTTCTGTTTCTGTCGCACAAAGAAATCTAGTCGAAAGCTCCAGGCCTCCTGTGGGAGCAGAGTTGCCAACTCTGATTGGATACATTCCTGAAAGTCTCGTCACATGATCTGCCATCACAAACCATCCCACTGTCACACTCACACCCTTGGGCCATCTTCTAGGTGCCCTGACTTCCCAAGACCAATTGGAAAGGGAGCAGACCATTGACACAATTGGATTAATTAATATGGCAAATGGAATGAGGGCCGTTATCACAAGGGGTCTGGAAGGGAGGAAGTTAGATTACAGCCATTCAGAGGTCTGGTCAGACTCCATTTGGAGTAACTGTGCTCAGTTCTGGGCACCACACCTTGGGATGGTTATATTGGCCTTGGAGGGGGTGCAGTGCATATTCACCAGACTGATACCAGGGCTTAGAGGGTTGAATTATGAGGACAGTTTTCAGAGACTGGGCTTATATTCCCTCGAGTACAGAAGATTAGGGGGTGATCTAATCGAGGTGTTTAAGATAATTAAAGGACTTGATCAGGTAAACAGAGAGAAACTACTTCCTGGGAACACACAGTAGGTCAGGCAGCATCTGCGGGGAGAGAAACACATTTTAAGTCAGTGACCTTTCATTGGGACTGATCAGCCTGAAATATTTCCTCTGGTAGGGGGAGTCCAGAATAAGGCAACATAACTTTAAAGTTAGAGCCAGGCCATTCAGGGAGAACTTTTTCACACAAAGGGGAGTGTGAATCTGGAACTCTCTATCCCAAAAGAAGCTGTTGAGGCTGGAGGAGTCAATTGGAGATTTCAAAACTGCAAGCGATAATACCCTTTCCCCAATGACAATCTAAGGGTTATGGAACCAAGGTGGGAAGGTGGAGTTGAGACACAGATCCGCCATGATTTGATCGAAATAGCCAATTTCCCCCCCCCCCCCCGATCTCCGATAATTTTAAAATTAATAATTTAAAGTGTTCAAAGAATTTCAACATAATTCTGCTCAATGCCTCTATGACTTATCTCCTGCAATATCTTGGAGATTAATTTGCAATTCCTGGAAACTCAGGGGCAATTCTGGAGGGTTGGCAACTCAATGTGGTAGGCAGCACTAATGTGAAAAAAAAATTAGGAGAGAAGGTGCCATAAATAAGGAACTAATGATTAAGAGATGCCAGGAGATTGTTGATGGAAGGGAAGACTGAGGAGGGGGTGGGGGAGGGGAGGGATGTTCCACAATGTACAGACCTGAGGAGAGATTGAGTCGGAGTGGGAAGATGGTACGACACAAGGAGGATGCAGGGAAGAGGGCGAGGGTGCAGCTCAGGGAATCGGAGTTAAGAAGGGGAAAGAGAAGGAAGTTCTGAAGAACACCAACCAGGATAGTATCAATAAGTTTATAAGAGATGAGAGCTTTTGCAATGGAGGGAAAGAGAGGATCGGTCGCTCAACCATTCACTCCCTTTGCCTCCGACGCCCCATCTCTGCAGTGTCTACTATCTAGAGGATGCAGCAATTCACCAAGACTCTTTCAACAGCACTGCCCTAGCAAGCCGTAGCCCAGTTGGTAACACTTACTTCTGAGTCAGAACATTCTGGGTTCAAGTCCCACCCCAGGACTTAAGTTCAAAAATCAAGGTGGACATTCCAGTGCAGTACTGAGGGAATGCTGCACTATTGGAGGTGCTGCCTTTCAGGTGAGACCTTAAAGCAAGGCCCTGTCTGCCCTAAAGATTCCATAGCTCTATTCTGAAGAAGAGCAGGGGAGTTCTCCGTGGTGTCCTGGCCAATATCTATCCCTCAACCAACATAATATCAACAGATTATCTGGTCACTCTCAAAATTGCTACTTCTGGGATCTTACTGTGTGCACAGTTCCTACATTACAACAGTGACTACACTTCAAAAGTACTTCATTGGCTGTAAAGTTCCTTAAAATGTCTGGTTTCATAAAAGGTGCTATAAAAATGCAAGTCCTTCTTTGTAGAAGGACAAGGGCAGCAGGTGCATGGGAACACCGTCACATCCCCTCCTGTTTTGGATATTTATCAGCCGTCCCTTCATCATTGCTGGGTCCAAATCCTGGAACTCCTGACATCACAGCTCTGTGGGAGCTCTTTCAGCACACTGACTGCAGTGGTTCAAAAAGAAAGTCTACCACCACCCTTTCAAGAGCAACTCGGGATCAGTAATCAATTCTGGTCTTGTCCATGAATTCCGAGAGTGAATTTTAGGAAAAAGGGAAGTTTATAAAAGCACTGGAGAAGGTGCAAAAATGATTTACGAGGATGATACCAGAAATGCGAGGTTATACCAAGGAAGAAAGGATGAACAGGCTGGGTCTCTTTGTTCTTGAAAAGAGAAGGCTGATGGATGACCTAATTATGAACTGTTTTGATAGAGTGGTCACAGAGAGACTGTTTCCTCTTGTGGGGAAGAGCATAACTGCAGGCCATCAATATAAGATAGTCACCAAGAAATCCAATCGGGAATTCAGGAGAAACTTCTTTACCCAGAGAGTGCTGAGAATGTGGAACTCACTATCACAGGGAGTTGTTGAGGTGAACAGAATAGATACATTTAAGGGGAAGCTGGACAAAAACATGCGGGAGAAAGGAATAGAAGGATTTGCTGATAGAGATGTGGGAGGTTGGGAGGAGGTTCAAGGGAGCATGGATTGGTTGGTCTTTTTCTATGCTGTGAATTCAATGTATTTCTATGTTACTAGCTAATAACAAAACAAAAGAGGTAGCCACGAACACACAGCTGGAGAAGCTGCTGACTGAAGCTACCTGGTTTGGCTCCTCCAGTAGTTATTGATGAGCTGCAGCTGGTAAAGAACTTACCCCATTACCAGGAGCTGATACAGAGACAGAGCTGAGCTTTACAGAAATATTCCAGAATGTGAAAGAAACATGACATCTGAGGGAACACTTTTTAACTAATCGGCTTGTCACCGTTCAAACGAGATTGGAAAGTAAGGTGCTTATCTAAGACTGCAGCTAGAATAGACACTGTTTATAAGTGAGTGTTGAGAAGTTTGGTGATGAGCCACAGAGAGAGAGAGACCGTGAGGGAGAGGGAGTGTGTGTGTGTCCATGAGTGAGTGTGTGTGAGTGTGAGCGAGTGTATGTGAGCAAGTGTTTGTGTGTGTGTGTGAGTGCGTGAGTGTGTGTGTGTGTGAGTGAGTGAATGTGTGTGAGCTAGTGTATGTGAGCGAGTGTGAGTATGAGTGAGAATGTGTGAGCAGGTGTGCATGAGTGTGTGCATTTGTATGAGAATGTGTGAGTGAGAGTGTGTGAGTGAGAGTGTGTGAGTGAGAGTGTGTGAGTGAGTGTGTGGGAGTGAGAGTGTGTGAGTGAGAGTGTGTGAGAAAGTATGTGACAGCGTGCATGAGTGTGTGTGCGCGAGTGTGTATGGTGATATGTACTTTTATAAGTATATGTTTCAGAGGCTGATGACAGCTGATCTGATTCCTAACTTTAGCTCCCCATTGCTCAGTGGGGTGTAGAATGATAAAGCACACAGGCAGCCATTCGTCCCATCATACCTGTGCCAGCTCTTCGAAAGAGCTAAACAGATTAAGTTGACCCGTGCCATCCACAGCTTTTTGGGAGGGAGAATTCCACATTTCCACTAGCCTTTATGAGACATCACCCCCCGCAAGGTCTGGCTCTGATTTTAAGACTGTGTCCCCTTGTTCTGGAGTCCCCCACACCAGAGGAAGTAGTTTCTTGGTATTTACCCCATCCAATCCTCTCAGAAGATGATGAAAATACTCAGCTGGTCTGAGACAGAAACAGAGTTAACATTTCAGAAGAATCAGTTCTAATGAAAGGTCATCAATCTGAAACATTGACTCTGCCTCTCTCTCCACAGCTGCTGTCTGACCTGCTGAGTATTTCCAGCATTTTCTCTTTTTATTTCAGATTTCCAGCTCCTGCAGTATTTTGCTCTCATTTACAAAGTTATGGTGCAAATGTATATGCCAATCAGCCCCACCTTTTAATTTGTCACTTGTACGAACTCTATCAAAATGCAAAGTAAACTTTGAGCAGATGAAAAGTACCAGTGGAATAATGGAGGACTCTCTAGAATCAATAAACAGCAGTAGGTAATGATATGACTGGGATTGAATGAAAGACACAGGGCAGATAGTAATGGATCATTAAGGGTTCCTCCGATAATGCAGTCAGTCATTGGCAATCTGATTGTTTCTTCATGAAGGTGAGCTCAGAACATCCCAGAATGTTTCACCGTCAGACAACTGTTTGCAAAGTGTTGTAACGTAGGGATCATTACAGCCAGTTTTCGCATAGCAAGATCCCAACAAACAGCGAACGAGATCCATGGCCAGATAACCTGTTTATTCAGTAAATATACAAACTGGGTGGTTTTATTTTCATTTATAAAAAAGTCAACAGATGAAACTCTCCGCCGAACAAAGGAGGTGGAGGGGTGACACCACCACCCGGTAAACGATTGGGAAATTCGCTGCTCTTCCTCAAATTACACCGTGAGATCATTGATATCCCCCTGAGGCCTCTGGTTTGTATCTCATCCAATGCCTCAAATTTAAAATTCTCATCTCTGTATTCAAATCCCTCCGTGTCCATCCACCTCCCCATCTCTGTAATCTTCTTCAGCTCCATAACCCTCCGAGATCTCTGCACTCCTCCAATTCTGGCCTCTCTCGCATCTGCAGTTTTAATCACTCCATTATTGGCGGCCGTGCCTTCAGCTGCCTGGGCCCTAAGCTTGGGAATTCCTTCCCACTCTCTCCTCCCTTACTGCACTCCTTAAAACCTGCCTCTTTGGCCAAGCTTTTGATCACCTGTCCTAATATCTCTTTATGTGGCTCTGTGTCAACTCTTGTTTGATAACAGTCCTGAGACACCTTGGGACATTTGACTATGGTGCTTTATAAATGCAAGTTTTGTTGTTCTCGTTAGAATTTTCTCCTGCCGTCTCAGCCAATCGGGTGTGAGGTGGGGCGAGGCACCTCTGAGAGGGACTGACAGTAAAATGACTGAAAATTCACACAGCACCACAGCAGGAGATCTGCTGTTGGGATACTTACTATGATAAGCAAGATGAAGTAAATGAAATTGTAGAAAGAGTGTGCATCCATCACATAGTACATGATCTCAACCCAACCTTCCAGAGTTATAACCTGCCAAAGGCAAATCAGAGCATAATTAATACGCAGTACCATCGCCCCCACAGCTCTTTTTTATGCTTTCATGGAATGTGGGCACTATTGGCAAGGCCAGCACTTGTTGCCTAGTCCTAATTGTCCTTGAACTGAGGGGCTTGCTGGGCCATTTCAGAGGCCATTTTCAGAGTCAACCATTGCTGTGGGTCCAGAGTCACATGTGGACCAGACCAGGTAAGGACAGCAGGTTCCCTTCCCTAAAGGACATTAGTGAACAAGGTGGGTTTTTACGACAATCGATGACAGTTTCATGGCACAATTACTGAGACTATCTTTTAATTCCATATTTTTAGCAATTAAACTTATTAATTAATGGAATTTTAAATTCCACCAACCACTGTGGTGGGATTTGAACCTATGTACCAAGGGCTAATCAAACAGAGGCTGCTTCAGTGGATCGGACAGGTCAGCAGGACGTTCTGTATGGTGAGGTAGCCGAGGCCAGACATAAGTGGGGTGCCCCAAAACTCCGCTTCAAGGATGCTTGTAAGTGTGACATGAAGGCCCTAAATGTCGACTATTGCACCTCTGGGAGTCACGAGCTGGCGAAAGAGGGAAATGGCAACACATCCTGCAGACTGGTGTGCACTACCACGATGACCAGTGGCTACAGAGGCTTGGCAACAGGTGCCAATGCCAGAAACAACCACTCACGGCGTCACTTGGCAGCTTCACGGGCGGCAGTTGTGCCAGAACCTGCCTCTCAAGGATTGGCCTTCACAGCCATCAGCAAGGGTGCACCAAGAGAAGACACCCCACCGAAATGGATTGTTTGCTGCAAGTTCATCATCTTTGGTCGCTGGAAGGATGCCAACCAGCCAGCCTGGGCCTCTGGATTACTAGTCCACTGACATTACCACGGCGCCACCGTCTGTCCGGTGAAATACAGCCAAGCTCCTCCATCCATTTCATTCTCAGCTGGTTCCAACTGTGGCACAGACACACCAAACGATGAGGGAATACCCTGGAGAATCTCTCACACCTCTACAATTTTAAAGGGGATGGGGGAGATGCAGAAATAGAGAAGAACCTAGGGGTGCAGGTACACAAGTCTCTGAAAGTGGCAAGGCAAGTCCTTACAGCTCTTTAAAAACTGCATCCAGGATCCTGAGCTTTGTAAATACAGGCACTGAGTATAAAAGCAAGGAAGCTGTGCAAAAGTGGAAAAAGATCCCATTCCTCAGTACAAACCTTGCTCTTTCTGAGAAGCACAAATATTGATTCCGATACAATAATTACCCTGATATGTCCCTAAGACGATGGTGTATGACTCACAAGGTACGGATAATCGAATTATAGGAATTTGTGGACAAAAAGAGTCTGAGGTCCATTTAGCCCACCTACCACCATCCTGGTAATCACGTGTTAAAGCGGAAATGGTTGATTAATCACAGCGACCAATCTCTATCCATGGGCGTTATTTTATGTTTTCCCCAGTGATGGGTTTGGAGGTGGGGAGGGCATTTAATTGGCCAGGAAGGAGGTGGGTGGGGACCCCGCCATCTTCCTGCCTCCACCCCAATTAAGTCCATGGCGGGAAGGCCCGTGGACGGATTTCCTGCCTGCTGCCTATTGAAGCCCTTAAGGAGCAATTAAAGCCCAATTGAGGCATCTTCCCGTCACCGCTGGTATTAACCCAGCAGCAAGCAGGCCTACTGTTACACAGCGACCATGACATGCAAACCCGTTTGTTTATGGTCTTCCAGTGGGGGGAGGGGCCCTTCGTTCAGAGGCATTTAGTGTCTGATTGAGGGACCTGGCACTGAGCCACCCCTGGCCCTTGCTGCCAACCCCCTACACCCCCCTCCCCCTTGACCCCTAGCCTGCGAAAGCCCTCCTGCCATCCCTTACCTCTGGCTTGGGTTGCTCTGCGATCCTGGGCCTCCAGTGGGTGTCGTTCCAGCAGCAACCACTGCCTCCCTGTGGCACTACTGAGCAAAAGAGCTGCTGGTCTCTGATTGGATGGCAGCTCTCAGTGAGCGGGACTTCCTGCCCCAGGGTCTTGATCCCGAGGAAGGCCCCCCCCCCCCCCAGTGGCCTCTCAACTGCCTGATTGGCTTGTCATACGGCAGGCTTTCCCTAAAGGAGGCAAGACAGGTCTCTCGCTGGCTCTCCAGCCGGTGGCCAAGACCCCGTCACCTCCATAAAATTCCCCCCAACATGAGGAAAGCCCCCAGTGGCGGAGAGCTCTGGGAAGCATGGGTCTAAAGTCAAGTTCCTCCCAAACTTCACTCACCATACGTCAGGTTTCAATTTACTGCATCCCAAAATGTTATTTCCAGAAAGGAATTTCTCATTTACATCTGAATAAAGTAAGATTATTTACCTACAATAGCAAAGATGCAGTGGGTTGGATATTAAGTAATTGGATATTATAATTTCAATAAAAGTTCCTTCAGTTTTTAGAGTTGAAGAAAGGTTGAGCGTAAGTAATTTTGGACGAGCATTAACAACAATATAAATAGAAATATCAGTGGAGAACTATAACTACAGTGGGGGGTTGAAGTCACTCTGAAGGTTCACAAATGGATTAGCCAAGTCAAGTAGCAAGTTCGTCAAACACGTACCTGAAATATCACGATCCATGCGTAGCCAATGTTGTCGAAGTTAATGGCGCCTTTGTGCGGGTTCTTGTCACCGGTCTGACATGCAGTGTAATACCGATTCCAGTTGACACAGCCCCCGGTGACATTGAGCTCCTGACCTAGAGCTGCGTAGTAGTAATAATCATCCTTGTCCAGGCAGCACTCGTGCCCGTTGTCCCTCAAGGCCGGGATCTCGTGGCAGCCCATGATCCCGTTGTCTCCGGACAGAGAGCAGATGAAAGGGGTTTCGTCATCTTTCTCGGGATGGTAGTACTGAGGCAGAGCGAGCCCATTGTACCTGAAAGCAAATGGAGACACACTAAGTGTACCTTTGGATGAGGTGAGGCAAGAAACAAGGGCCTAACTAGAGGTGAGGCAGAAAGCAGAGGCCTGTGCAGAGTTGAGGTAGGAAGGCAGAGGCCTGTGTAGAGGTAAGGCAGAAACCAGGGCCTAACTAGAAGTGAGGTAGGAAGCACTGATACATTTACTGGGATTTTTCCTACAAAATCTCAGCTAATCATGGCCATGCTGCTGTGAGTTGGTACCAAGTAAAGACCTGGGACCCAGTTCTCACAGCAAAAAATATTTTCCTGTCTGGCTCCTCTGAACCTTGTTCTTTTGGCCCAACTGACTCACTCTACCCCCTCACCACATCCTCACTGTATTAAAACCAAGATTGCTATTGTTCCTAGCTCCAGCTCATCTTCTCTCAGGGACCAAGGGCTCAAGGAACACAACAGCGAGAGAGGTGATAAAGTGATAGGTCAGAACACTAAAGAGCGACTGAGTTTGGGTTATAAAAAGAACAGAAAGACTCGCATTCATCCAACACCTTTTACAACCCCAGGACACTGCAAAGCACTTCACACTACTTCTTGAAGCATAGTCATTGTTGTAATGTAGGAAATGTGGCAACTAAAATGTGCACAGCAAGCTCCCATAAATAGCAATGTAATAATGACCAAATAACCTGGCCCATAGAAGGACTGGAAATCTGGGATAGGTGAGGAATCCCACAGTTTTTGAAGCCCTGGGAAGGAATGAGTTTGAGTCATAGAGTCATTTACACAGAAGGAGCCTATACGGCCCATTGAGTCCATACTGGCTCTCTACAGAGCAATCCAGTCAGTCCCACTCCCCGACTCAATCCCCATAGCCCTGCAAGTCTATTTCCCTCAGGTGGCTATCCAGCTTCCTCTTAAAGTCATTGATCGTCTCTGCTTCCACCAGCTTCGTGGGCAACGTGTTCCAGGTCATTACCACTCACGGCGTAAAAATCTGCTTCCTCATATTCCCATTTTTTCCCAAAACTTTCAATCTGTGTCCCGCTAGTCCTTGTTCCATTTATTAATGGGAACGGTTTTTCCTTGTCTAACTTATCTACGCCTGTCAGAATCTTGTACACCTCTATTAAATCTCCCCTCAATCTCCTTTGCTCTAAGGAGAACCACCCCAGCTTCTCCAACCTAACCTTGTAACTAAGATCCTCCATCCCTGGAACCATTCAAATTCTGCACCCTCTCAAGGACCCTCACATCCTTCCTGAAGTGTGGTGACCAAAACTGGACGCAATACTCAAGTTGGGGCCTCACCAGAACTTTATAAAGGTTCAGCATAACTTCCTTGATTTTGCACTCAATGCCTCTATTTATGAAGCCCACGAGTTGAAACAGGAGACCGGAGGGAAAAATGAGCCTTAATTTCAACAGCGGTTAAAGAGAGAAGAAAGTGTGGAATAGCCCAGTTATAAATTAGGAGACAGAGCAGAGGAAAATCAAACGGTTCAATAACCAAAGTAATATTCATTAAAGAGAGCAAGTTTGTATATTTTTCCGGGTTTGTATAATTTAGCTCCACATTGGAGGTCAAGACTCAATTTTCTGAATTATTTACAGTGCCGACGGTTTTCAGAGTTCTCTTTAATCTCCCAGCACCGTTCCACTGAATGCAGGAAGCAGCTCTGTCCTGGAAAGGCACATATATTACAATTTAGAAATAAAAGGATTAGTGCAATTAAGGCAGCTCTGCCACACTCTTGTTCCCATGACAACGGTATCTGCTATCGTCTGGATTCAGTGCGTCCGATCTTCCTGTCCTGTCGAAAGTTGCTGAATAGCAACGAATCTTACCCATTAAAGCATCTGCTCCGACACACTCTGGGTCTCAGCATGTAGAATCTGGGGTAGGTTTGGTGGGAGTGTGCGCTGGAATGTTGGAATCCTGCTAACTGTGTTTCCTTTCATCATTGGGTAATGAACAAGAACTCAGTGGACCAAAGGCCTTGGAAGCGGACAAAAAAACAATTGCATCTGACAACTACACACTCACTGATATCAATCAGTCGGCTGTATTATGTCCTTATCTATAATGTTAACACATGCTAAACTGCCACTTCAGACACAGTGAATGTCCAGCCGCACATGATTCAGCTCCAGGATTCACAAAGGATTTTGTTTCACCCTCGGTTATACTGCCGAACTGTACAATGTGCTGCCAGTCCTGGTCAAATAGCCAGCTGCAACTCCTCATCTTGGCTCATACAGGGCGGATCATCATGTGGCCGGGGGGACTATCTGGCGACTGGGATCTGTGGAGCTTCAGCCAGCTGCCGATCTGATGAAAGGCCACAGACCTGAAATGTTAACTCTGCTTCTCTCTCCACAGATGCGGCCTGACCTGCTGAGTATTTCCAACACTTTCTGCTTTTATTTCAGCCAGCAATGGTTGGTGCCTTCAGGAAAGGGAGGGGTGGAATCAGGAGTAAGGAGAGAGGGAAGGAGAGAGGCAGAGAGCGGGAGAGAGAATGGCAGAGACAGAGAGACAGACAGCAATGTAGGTCTTGACTCCGTGTGACAGTATGAAAGGGGCAATGGTGAGTCGACAGCCCGTTTTCCATCCCTCCCTAATTTTACTTCTAACCCAAGTATAATTGGAGATCTCCGCTCCTCCCAATCTCTATTGGTCAATCCAGCTCAATGTTGCATCGAATACACATGGACTTTGAGTTAAATTTATCCAAACACTCACAGTGTCAAGTTCTCCTCCAGGAAACAACGGTTCCTCAGCAGTCCAGCCCACAGCTGCACACCGATGATTCCAAATATAAAAAAGACAAAAAAGCAGAGCAGCAGGACATTGCCCAGCATCGGGAGAGTGTCCAGTAACAGGTTGACTAGAATTCTCATACCTGCACAAAACAAAGAAATACAGAGTGATGATGTGAATCAAGAGTATGAAGGACATGGAGTCATAGACACAGGGGTTTTATGAAACCCTCTCTCTCCCAGTTCCACTGGTTCCTTACCCCGAGTTGATCAAATTTAGATTTCTTCACCTTGGTTTCAAATCCTCGCAGTTCCTTTCCTCAGTGATCTGTTCCTGTTTTACATCTCTGCAGCCCCCTCCCCTCCTCCAACCCACCATCTCCTCACTCCTTCCCTCTTCCAACCAGCGACCTCCTCATTCCCTCCCCTCCTCCAACCTACAATCTCCTCACTCCCTCCCCTCCTCCAACCTTCACTCTCTCCCCTCCTCCAACCTGTGTCTTCTTCACTCCCTCCCCTCCTCCAACCCACAACCTCCTCACACTCTCCCCTCCTCTAGCCTGGGTCTTCCTCACTCCCCTCCTCCAACCCGCGACCTCATCACTCCCTCCCTTCCTCCAACCTGCGACCTCCTCCATCCCTCCCCTCCTCCAGCCCCCAACCTCCTCACTCCCTCCCCTCCTCTAACCCAGGACTTTGTCACTCCCCTCCTCCAATCCACAACCTCATCACTCCCTCCCTTCCTCCTACTTGGGACATCCTCACACTCTCCCCTCCAATCCCGGACCTCCTCACTCCCTTTCCACCTTGTACCTGTGACACAGTCATACTCTCCCCTCCTCTAACGCGCAACCTCCTCACTTTGTTCCCTCCTCTGAACCCCAAATCGCCTCACTCTCCTCCATTAACCCTGGACCTCCTCATTCTATCTCCTGCTCAAATCCTTAGCCTGTCCTCATCCCATCCCTCCTCTAACCCTTGGCCTCTTTTTTTTTTTCCCTTGATCCATCTCTCCCATCACTGCAGCCTCTCCACTGCCCCACTTATCCTGGTGTTCTGTATCCTCTTATCCTTCTCACTCTAGACCGCTCTGAAATGTCACCAAACAATAGGAAGGAAACGCTCTATGGTATAAGATGGAAGAGGAGGAACAGGTGAGGGGGGCGGGGCGGGGCGGGGGGGGTGGTGTTTGTGATGCACTGCGCTGGGGGGGGGGGGGTGTTTGTGATGCACTGCGCGGGGACGAGGGGGGGTGTTTGTGATGCACTGAAAATGCTAATTTGGAAAATAAATTAGGTTTAGAGAAAATTGAAAGTCAACTAATTAGAAGATAATGGTGTGTTTCATGTGAAAACAGGTAAAGTAATTAGGTTAGAGATTAGTATGAACACTATGTACTCAAATGCTTTAGAATGCAGCCATATAATGTGAAGCATCTCTACAATTCTCTTAATGAAGATACAATCCATTAAAGGTCTCTTGGCACTTCATCCTGTAGCATGCAGCTACTTTACTCGTGTTTTATTTCGATTAACGTAACAAGATATATTAAATCCTTGTAACTATTGGCTCGGTGAAGCTGCAGGTTGAAATATCAAGGCACCACTACACGGATACAATGTGAAACAAGCCACCTTTTCCCCATCTAACTCCCCACTCTCCCACATACACTGTACCCCACCCATACCTCACCCTTCCAATGCACATTGTACCCCATTCAACTCCCCACCCTTTCACACACACTTTACCCATCCAACTCCCCACCCTTTCACACACACACTGTACCCCATTCAACTCCCCACCCTTTCACACACACTGTACCCCATTCAACTCCCCACCCTTTCACACACACTGTACCCCATTCAACTCCCCACCCTTTCACACACACCATACCCCATTCAACCCCCCACCCCTTCCACACAGACACTGGGGTTGAATTTCCATGGGAAGTCCGGACATTACTTCATCTGCCTCTTGGATATTTGTCAGTTTCAAGCCTGAATAGTAACTTCACACCTTAATTATCAGCCAAATGTTTCTGTTTGAATGACCCATTCATAGTCTGTTGTTTACTTTGCACTTGAAGTTACATCTGACTCATTGCCTTGTCTTTCAGATGCTTTTTCACAACCTGATAGATATGACCTTTGAATAGTATTTAGTACTTAACGCCTCTTTCCTGCAATTTGAATCCATTTCCAGGCTATTAAACCCATTACCAAAGGATGAGGGACTTCAGTTAATGTGGAGAGACTGGAGAAGCTGGGATTGTTCTCCTTAGAGCAGAGAAGGTTAAGGGGTGATTCAGTAGAGATGTTCAAAACTATGAAGAGTTTTGATGGTTTTCCACTGGCAGGAGGGTCTTTAACCAGAGGATACAGATTTAAGATAATTGGCAAATGGATCAGAGGAGGGGTGTGGAGAATTTTACACAGTGAGTTGTTGTGATCTGGTACGTGCTGCCTGAAAGGGCGGTGGAAGCAGATTCAATAGTAACTTTCAAAAAGGGAATTGGATAAATACTTGAAAAGGGAAGAGTTGCAGCTCTATAAGGATCCAGCCTGGTGGGGTGGGGTTGCAGGGGGAGTGGACTAATTGAATAGCACTTTTAAAGAGTCAGCACATGCATGATAGGCCAAGTGGGCTCTTCCTGTGCTGTAAAGTTCTGTGAATAGCTGCCTGACTGTAAATGTTTTAGAAAATTTGAACTCTTATCTTCAACTTGTCACTTTCCACTCTTTGCTATAGCTCAATCCTGTTAAGATGCCCTCCTCCTGACAATCCCCCCCTCCCCCCCCCCATTCATAAAGGATGGCCTGCTCACATCAACTCATCATTCCCTTCCCAAAGCTGATGGAGCCACTGTACACAGGGTCAATCACCTCATGTCGTGAGGACTGGTGTCTGACTGAGAGAAATAAGTTACACAGAAAAGATCTTTCTAACTTAAAAACAAAATACTGCAGATACCAGTAATCTGAAATAAGAGCAGAAAACACTGGAAATACTCAGCAGGTCAGGCAGCACCTGTGCAGAAACTTTTCAGGTTGATGAACTTTCATCAGAACGGGAAAACGTTAGAGATGTAACAAGTTTTAAGCAAGTACAGAGGCTGGGAAAGAGGGGAGGGCAGAAAAGAACAAAAGGCGCGATTAAATGACAAAAGGGATGATGGCACAAGGCAAAAGGTGATGGTAATGGAACAAGTAAAGAAAGAAAAGGTTGGTCTAGAGGAGGTGAAAAACGGCAAAAGCAGAATTATTACCAACAGCTGCAGTCCAAACAATTGGGAGTGGTGGTTATGAACTCAACTTGTTGAACAGAATATTGAGTCTAGAAGGCTGTAAAATTCCTAGGCGAAAGCTGAGCTGCTGTTCTTTGAGCTTTTGTTGAGCTTTATTAGAACTTTCTAACAGATACTTTGAAGCCTGCTTGAAGACTGTTTGTGCCAAATCTTGACTAGTCCAAATCGCCTGAGGCAGAGGCCAGCGATGAATTTTCCTGAGTATCTTTTTTCCTTGTTGGCCCTGCGTTTTTTCTCTTTTTTTGTTCCTCGCCCAGGAGATTACATGACTGTGAGGGTAGGAAGTGTCTCAGCGTGATACTCCGGCTATTGAAGGTGTGTGGGCAGGGTTGATGGAGCAGCTGGACTTTTCCTGTCTGTTATTTTCCTATATTTGTAACCTTGAGGGCTGTTGGGGCAGGAGAGCAACTTTGGTTTGTGAAAACTATCGACTGAGTCGCAATCAGCAAATAGCATAAGTGAAAGATGTTTAAAACTAGACGACTCACTTGGGGAAAAGCTCATTCTGAGAAAGCTTTCTTTTTTAGATGGTTTTTGTTATCCTTCTATCAGTCAAACATCTGAGAAATGGGTTTGATGCAAAACACAGCTGCTTAGGAAGTTGCTCTTTACACAAAGGGTAGTGGAAATCTGGAACTCCGTTCCCACCCACCCACCACAAAAAAAAGCTGAGGTTTGGAGTCAATTAAACATTTTAAAACTGAGATTAATAGGTTTTAGTTGGATAGGGGGATTGAGGGTTATGGAACCAAGATGGGTAGATGGAGTTAAAATATAAATCAACCATGGTCTAACTGAATGGCGGTACAAGCTCTCACTGTGATTTGCCTCACTCTTCGTGCACTGACTTTCCAAAGTTCCTAGAATAGTGGAATTGGGTTCTTGTCTTTGAACTTCATTTGAACTCCAATATGTTTTGTAGAGTGCACAACTGGAGTGAAGGACCCCTGCCTATCAGTCATATCGGAGTGTTTGGTGATGATCATTTCACATTGTAGACAGAGCACCATGGTTTAGAAACTCCCTGCAGTGCAGGAGGAACCATGCTGCTCCACCATATTGGACTTTACGCTCTGTGTCTTTCCTCACTGCATTCCATTGATCAGATTTTGCAGGCTCAGACCTCCAGGAATGAAGGAGCCCCTGCTGTCCTGACATATTGAATTGTGAGCTTAAATTGCAGGACGCTGTGTCTCAAAATCCCCCTGACAGGGTTGAAGGAGTCCTGTTGTTCGTCCATATTGGTCTCATATCTCTTGCACATTGCAGATGGTGAAAGGGGGGAGGGTTTTCAAAATTTATTTGGTAAAATAATTTGGAGGTGACAAACTTTTTCTAAAGAATAAAATTTGGTGGTCCAAGCACTTTAAAAATTGATAATATTTTTGATTTTTTAAAAGAGTGATACTTGGGTGCTTACTGAGTGATGCTCTCAAGTAGCTGATTGGATGGAAATCTGAAACAGACATTACATAGAATTTACAACAGGTCTGTGCCAGTGTTTATGCTCCACATGAGGCTCCTCCCACCCTACTTCAACTTACCCTATCAGCATATCCTTCTATTGTTCTATCCCTCGTGTGTTTATCTAGCTTCTTCTGAAATGTATCTGTGCTATTTGCCTCAAGTACTGCCTGCGGTAGCGAGTTCCACATTCTCATCACTTTCTGGGTAAACAAGTTTCTCCTGAATTCTTCATTGGAATTGTTAGTGACTATCTTATATTTATGGCTGCTAGTTTTGAACTCATCTTTTATACGTATATCCTATTGAATTCCTCTAGAATGTTAATTAGGCCACCTATCAGCCTCCTCTTTTCTAAAGGAAAGAGTCCCAACCTGTTCAGTCCTTCCTGATAATCCATAATCGGCATCTTCTCATACCTGCATTCCATCAACTCAGGGATCTGGGATCAAGGGAATTCCCATCCAACTGTTTACTGTCAAACCATCTGGATCATGCTTTGCAACCTTGAGCAGAAGGGACATCTTTATGTGTGTATTTTCTCAAGGAAGACATTATAGCAGGGCATTGAGAAAAATTCAAGGTAATCAGGCAGAGTAAACATGGTTTTGTGAAAGGGAAATCGGGTTTAACCAATTTATTGGAGTTATTTGAGGGAGTTACATGTGCTGCGGATAAAGGGGAACTGGCAGATGTGTTGTACTTAGATTTCCAGAAAGCATTTGATAAGGTGCCACATCAAAGGTTATTGCAGAAAATAAAGGCTCATGGTGTAGGGGGTAACATATTGGCATGGACAGAAGATTGACTAGCTAACAGGAAACAGTGAGTAGACATAAATGGGTCATTTTCTGGTTGGCAAGATGTAACAAGTGGTATGCCTCAGGGATCTGTGTTGGGGCCTCAACTTTTTACAATTTATATAAATGACTTAGAATAAGGGACTGAAGGTATGCTTGCTAAATTTGCTGATGACACAAAGATAGGTAGGAAAGTAACTTGTGAAGAGGACATAAGGGGGTTACAAAGGGACATAGTGAGCGGGAAAAGATCTGGCAAATGGAGTATAATGTGGGAAAGTGTGAAATTGTCCACTTTGGCAAGAAGAATAAAAAGAAGCATATTATCTAAATGATGAGAGATTGCAGAGCTCTGAGATGCAGAGGGATCTGGGTGTCCTAGTGCATGATTTGCAAAAGATTAATATGCAGGTACAGCACGTAATTAGGAAAGCTAATAGAATGTTATCGTTTATCGCGAGGGGAATTGAATACAAAAGTAGGGAGGTTATGCTTCAGCTATACAGGGCTTTGGTGAGATCACATCTGGAGTATTGTGTACAGTATTGGTCTCCTTATTTAAGGAAGGAGGTAAATGCGTTGGAAGCAGTTCAGAGAAGGTTTACTAGACTAATACCGGGAATGGGCAGGCTGTCTTATGAGGAAAGATTGGACAGGCTAGGCTTGTATCTGCTGGAATTTAGGAGAGTAAGAGGTAGAGGCCTGCTACCCGACCCGAACCTGACAGGACCCGACGACATGTGTCGGCTTTCGGGTTCGGGTCGGGTTGGATCGTGCTGAGTCCAGGTGGAGTCGGGTCGGGTTGGGCCGGACACACATGGTAAGTGTTCTGCTGGTAAGTATTGAAATTAAAAATCTTACCTGAGCTGGGAGTCTGGGGCGAAACTGAGTCTGAGCAATGAGCGAGTGATGTCACAACTTCTTGCCGGTTCGGTGTCAGGAAGGTAGGTAAACGGATATTCGGGTTGGGCTTGGGTCAGGTTGAGTCGGGGCAGCTTCGGGGCAAAATCGGAGGGACTCGGGTCGGGTCGGGCTCGGGTCCGCTGTGCTTCGGTCGGGTTCGGCCGAGTTCTTTTTCCCGACCTGAGCAGGCTTCTAGTAAGAGGTGACTTGATTGAAACATATAAAATCCTGAGGGGTCTTGACAGGGTGGATGTGGAAAGGATGTTTCCCCTTGTGGGAGAATCTAGAACTAGGGGTCACTGTTTGAAAATAAGGGGTCGCCCATTTAAGACAGAGATGAGCAGAAATTTTTTCTCTCAGAGGGTTGTGAGTCTTTGGAATTCTCTTCCTCAAAAGGCAGTGGAAGCAGAGTCTTTGAATATTTTTAAGGCAGAGGTAGATAGATTCTTGATAAGCAAGCGGGTGAAAGGTTATCGGGGGTAGGTGGAAATGTGGAGTAATCAGTTCAGCCATGACCTTATTGAATGGCGGAGCAGGCTCGAGGGGCAGAGTGGCCTACTCCTGCTCCTAATTCATATGTTCATATGTTTGAACTCAGGGTGTTAACAAGGATGGTTGGTGTATTGGCAATATGTTTTACTCAAGGTGTGAAGTGTCTGTGCTTAGACGGCTAAATTATGAGGACAGATTTATAAACTTGCCTTATATTTCCTTGAGTTTAGGAGATTGAAGGATGATCTGATCGAGGTTTTTAAGAACTCAATAGGGTAGAAATGAAGAAACTTTTTCCTCTGGTGGAGAAATTGAGAACAAGAGGGAATCATTTTAAAATTAGAGACAGGCTGTTCAGGAATGTTTCTTCACACAAAGGGTAGTGGAAATCTGGAACACTTTTCCTCAAAGGCTGTGGATGCAGGAGGGGCTCAACTGGAGCTTTCAAAACGGAGATTGATTTTCCTTGGGTAGGGGTATCGAGGGATAGGGAGAAAAGTCAGGCAAATGAGGTTAAGGTACCAATCAATCATGATTTAACTGAACAGTGAAACAGGCTTGAAGATTGAATGGCCTCCTCCCGTCCCAAATGTTCCTAGCAGGGATCTAGCAGAACAACAAAACAAACATGATCCATCAGTGGGGAAGGATACACACCACTAAGGACTGGATGTAAAATGAAAGTAGTAAACTAAGGGCTTTGATTGTTGGGCCCATAATCAATGAGCTCTATTGGACAACCCACCCACAATGGAATTGGCAGGTGAACAGGAAAATAGCACCACCATGTGGGAAAGGCCTCAATAGCACAAGTTGGGTCAGTTCAGCACCTTGGACAGCGGACACTGTCCAGCAACAATACTACCAGAATCTGTCCCTGTCCTTGAGAATGTGCAAGTCCTTTAGGCCACATTCACACTCCATCCATTACATGTCAAGCAGATTGCTTAAGTTTGGAAGGAATAATTCATATCAACATATCCAAAATTTTCAGTTGGTTAAGACTTTTTTGGACATTATGACGTAAGCATGGTAATTATATAAATAAGATAGTTACGAGTAAATCCAACAGGAAATTCAGGAGAAACTTCTTTACCCAGAGTGGTGAGAATGTGGAACTCGCTAACACAGGGAGTGGTTGAGGTGAATAGTATCGACACATTTAAGGGGAAGCTGGAGGAACACATGAGGGAGAAAAGAATAGAAGGATGTGCTGATAGGGTGAGATGAAGCTCGGCACAGACCAGTGGGTTGAATGGTCTGTTTCTGTGCTGTAGACTCGTTGTAACTCTGTGTAACTATGTCACACTGTGCGCACACAAAACAGGCCATTTAGTTTCGAGCATTGGTTCCAGGATTACATAGAACTGACAGAACAGAAACAGACCATTCAACCCAACTGGTTAATGCCGGTATTTATGTTTCACGTGCACCACCTGGGAATTTAAAAACAGGGAGGTTAGAAACAAGAAAGGAAGCCAGAGGCAATTTTATTCTCCTAAAGTGTTAGAGATGTGGGGCTAGATTTTACCAAGCCCTTGACATCAGGCTCCGTGGCAGGGGGCGGGGGGGGTGCCTGAAGGTGGGTTCGGAAGAGGCCCACCACGGACCTCGACGTCAGGAGGGGCTGGCCCAATCCTCCTGGTGGCAACGAGGCTCTGTAGCAAACCCCCTGCTGCTGGACCTCAATTTAAATATTTAAATTAATAAAATGAATTCATTTAAATAGACTTACCTGCAATCTTGAGGGCCCGCTGCAATCTTCAGTGTGGCAATCGCCACTCCTGCACCTTCAATTCCGCCTCCGGGGAAAGGCGACATGACACTGGTGGAGAGGGTGGGGAGGGGGAAGGTAAGATTTTCAGTGCGGGGGTGGAGGGCGGGGGTCTAAAATACGTAACGGGTGTCGGGAATGGCAGGAAGGGTTGAACTGTAAACATTGTGCAATCTCCGGGGGGATGGTCAGATGTAAAAGGTAAGTGTTTTGGTGGGGGAAGGGAAAGGGGCATTTGAAATTTATTTACTTAATTTTGCGGGGGGGGGGGGGGTTATGGTTTTAAAAATTTAAATTGGGCGGCAGGGTTGACTGCCCTTTAAAGATGGTGCCAGTGCCTGCGCACAGGCAGCTGACGTCATTGCCAAAAACAGACAGCCCACCCCCTCCTTGAGATTGGGGGAGGGGTGGGGGAGGCGGGCCGCCCGGCTATTGAAATGAGCCACTATGCGTGAGATTGCTGCGGCTCTTTGGTATGCGGCCCGCACGTATGGGCTGCTATTTTTTTCAGCTCGCCGCCAAGATCAGTGGTGGGCTCTTAAAATCCATCACGTGAGCAGGGAAGGATTTGAAATCGAATACCACAAGTTCAAAGTGTGTTTCTGAAGAGAAGGGACTGAGGGATATGTTGAGAAGCAGGTTATGTGAGGTTGATCTATCAAAGAGGGTTGTGTTTGTTGGGCCTGATAACCTTTCACTTTTCCTAAGCTTTCTTGTTGGTCCTGGGTAATGAGAGGGTATATGAACTGAAGGAATAGGAGCAGGTGTAGGCCATGTGGCCCCTCGAGCTTGCTCCACCATTCAATAAGATCATGGCTGATCATCTACCATAAATACACTTTCCCACCCTATCTCTATGTCCCCTGCTTCCCTTAGAGTCCAAAAATCTATCAGTCGCAGTCTTGAATATACTCAACAACTGGGCATCCACAGCTCTCTGGGTTAGAGAATTCCAAAGATTCAGAAACATTTATATTAAATATCTTAATCTCTAAGGCAAAAGGCAAAAACAAAATGCTGCAGATTCTGGAAATCAGAAATAAAACTAGAAAATTCCGGAAATGCTCAGCAGGTCTGTCAGCATCTGTCTGTGCAGAGAGAAAAAGAGTTAACGTTTTGGGCCGATGACATCTCATCAGAACAACAGATCATCGACCTGAAACATTAACTCTGATTCTCACTGCACAGATGCTGCCTGGCCTGCTGAGCATTTCCAGCATTTTCTGCTTTCATTTGATCCCTATGGCCTAGCCATTCAGCCTAGACAGCAGTGATGAGAAGAACCTGTCATGCTCTCTCTTGCCCTCTTTCTCTCGTTCTCCTATTCTTCTGTCTTTATTGGGTTAGACAGCTCCTAGCTGAAGTGAAGTTGGCCAGTTACACTCTGACTCCAAACACAAGCTATGGAGAGCTACTCCTTTACCCTGGTGCTAATCTGGCACTAGAAACAAGGATATTAAAACAGAGGCCAGAGGTCATCGATGCAACATGGCAGAGTGCACAGAAAGAGAGAGCTGTGCTGGCATAATATAGGTTAACACAGTCCTGAAGGCATTATGTTCAAGGCTTCAGCATGATATTTGCTCATTTCAGCTGTCACATCTAGGCATGAAGGTCTATGATGGGTTATAGCTCTGGACAACATTGTGCAGCACAAACAATGGAATGATGCAACAATTTTTTAAAAAATCACAAACTTGTATTTTTTCAGTGTCTTATCACATGTCTCAGTGATGTCTCTTCGCACCAATCACCTACTTTGAAGTGGTTGCTGTTATCTTGGCAACGAAGGCAGCACATCAAGATTCCACAAAGAGCAATGAGCTGAATGACTGTCTTGGTTCTTTGAAAGAGCTAGTGATTAGTGGATTTAATTGGATAGCTCTTTCAGAGAGCAGGCACAGATACGATGGGCTGAATGGTCACTTCTGTTCTGTATGATTCATTTCCATGATTTTATCTACTGTCTCAAAAACCCTCTTGATATTGAACACTATTGAATCCCCCCTTAACCTTCTGTCCTCTAATTAGAACAACCACAGCTTCTCAAATCTCTCCACAAAACTGAAGTCCTTCGTGCCTAGTACCATTCTAGTAAATCTCCAAGTCCTGGACCTCCTTCCTAAAGTACGGTGCCAAAAATTGGACTCAGTACTCCTGCTGAGGCTACCCCAATGATTTATAAATTGCTGACCTGGAGAGACTGGGATTGTAGAAATCCCAATATTTATACAGGCCAGAAGGCAAATTTCCCCAGTAACTCCAATAAGACTCATTCAACATGACACTGCATTACTGCTACTGTCCCTCATCTGCACAATTAACACAAGGCCAAAGGCGAAAGGAGCAAGATTTCTCTGCTCTAGAACTGTGCTCTTGCAGCTGAAAGGAGTATTTGAGATGAAGTGTTTCGAGATGGAGTCGTTACAGAATAAATCAGTCTCTTTTTTTGCAGTGACTGCCACTGCAGTCTGAAGGAGCTTTTGATCATGATGCCAATTTAAAGTGAAGAATTGAACATTTATAATTTGTTTCGTGTGTGACATGTACTGAAAGTGATTGTATGCACTTGAAAATTTAATGTAAAGTAAATTTATACCCATCTCTAGCAAATGTCCCCAAACACTCATAATTAACTACTCTGAAGTAGAGCAATTGTTGTCGTTTAAACAAATGGACAGTCATTTTGTGCACAGCAAGATTCCACAATGGGCAAAACCAGAAGCTAGTTACTATGTCCAACAAAAACAGCACCTCCAACTGTGCAGCACTCCCTCAGTACTGGAACTTGGGAGTGTCATCCTGGATTATGCACTTTACGGTTGTAAATCTTTGGAATTCTCTACCCCAGAGAGCTGTGGATACTGTCTTGTTGAGTACAGTCAGAGAGATCAATTGAGCTTTTAGCTATTAAGGGATATGGGGAGAGTGCAGCAAAATGGAGTTGAAGTTGTTGATCAGCCATGTTCTTACTAAATGACAGAACAAGCTCAAGGAGCTGTATGGCTGAGTCCAGCTATTATATCTTGAGGTCTTCACCCTCTGGAGTAAGGTTTGAACCCACAGCCTTAGACTTACACAGCAGAGCACAACCCACTGAGCCATGGCTGATGTTAGTAGATAGAGACTTAGTACAGATGTTTAACATGCTTGCGTGAGATTTGTTCATCATTTATTTAGAGGTCTCTACCCTTTTAAAATCATGGACAGACAAATACCGTGCATGTAAAGTTTGATAATACTGACAGTTGTTTCTCAGCTTTATCTGTTCAGTGGACATTTGACAAAAGTCCCCTTATTCGTATCATGTCTGTTAATCTGGTGGATATCGGTGGAAACTTGAGCAGATTATTCTGACAAGACGAGCTCCTTATCTTTCTTCAACAAAACTGTCTAATAGTTCAGAGAGCAAATAGTCATTAAGTCTGATATTATCACTTCAGGCCACACAGAGAAGCTTCTAATCCTGATTAATAACTGTACGTGGAGCATTCAGATTCTGTAGACTGCAGCTCTCCAGATAACTTACAATGAATATATTACTGATTTATCTTTAAGAACATCCCCATCGACTTTCCATTTTGGTCCCATTGTACACCAAGTGGCAGTCGTGGCTCAGTTGGTAGCACAGTCACCTCTGAGTTAGGTGGTGGGTTCAAGTCCCCACTCTAAGAGAGTTAAGCACAGAATCTAGCCTGATGCTCCCAGTGCAGTAATGAGGGAGTGCTGCACTGTCAGAGGCACCTCTTTCTGATGAGACATTAAACCGAGACCCTGACTGCTATCATAGGTAGGTGTAAAAAATCCCAAAACACTATTTTGATTGGCACCCCATCTACAAACATTCGCTCCCTTCACCACCGACGCACAGTGGCAGCAGTGTGTACCATCTACAAGATGCACTACAGCAATGCACCAAGGCTCCTTAGACAGCACCTTCCAAACCCGCGACCTCTACCAACTAGAAGGACAAGGGCAGCAAATGCATGGGAACACCACCACCTGCAAGTTCCCGTCCAAGTCACACACCATCCTGACTTGGAACTATATCGCCGTTCCTTCACTGTTGCTGGGTGAAAATGCTGGAACTCCCTTCCTAACAGCACTGTGGGTGTACCTACCCCAAATGGACTGCAGCAGTTCAAGAAGGCAGCTCACCACCACCTTCTCAAGGGCAATTCGGGATAGGCAATAAATGCTGGCCTGGCCAGCGACGCCCACATCCCATGAATGAATTAAAAAAAAGAGCAGGGGAGTTCTCCCTTGTGTCCTGGCCAATATTTATCCCTCAGTCAACATCACCAAAAAAAGGTTACCTTGTCATCTTTCATATTGTTGTTGTTGGGAGCTTGCTGCGTACAAATCAGCTGCTGCGTTTCCTACATTACAACACTTCAAAAGTACTTCATTGGCTGTAAAGCATTTGGGATGCCCTGAGGTTATGAAAGGTGCTATAGAAATGTAAGTCTTTCTTTTTCTTTCTATATAGGATTTCAATGGACCCAACTCTCTTCCATTTAAAGAACTTTAAAGGAACAAACCCCTCATACTCACTACCATTGCACTCAGTTTCTGACTGTTGGGTAGAATTCCAATGGAGTGTATTGTCCTTTTCACTCCTAGCCCAGGGTGCCAAGGTGTCCTGCAAGTGGATAGCTCACTCACACTTGTCAAATAAGTGAGCTAAGATGTTGGTTGGAGTCTAGTATCGTAATGAAATTAGACTTTATTTTAATTGAACAACAGGTGCTGTGTTGAAAGCGGTTTTAGGGGGAGGGGTTTTATTCAGTGCTCCCAAGCAAAGCCAATGCAGGGTAGACATGTTTTTACATGAAGGATGGCTTTTGATGGGTTTAAGTGCACAAATATGTTTGATTTGAAAGCCTTCTCTTAATTATCACTTCAAAAGAAAATTAACGAACTGTTTATCCCAGCTCCAAATAGTAAATGACACGTATTATCTATACAAGTATAAAAATAGTACTCCTAATACAAATCTTGCCTTGTCTATATGCAAATTGTTACATTACACTTCAAATAAAATACAAAGAAAATGAATTATTTACACTATAGAGAGCAACTCGCCAGAAACAGAAAATAGCATTATCACACGAGTCAGTCTGTAATCTCTGACTAACTTTAGCAATCACACTTCAAGAAGAATAAGAATTTCATCCTGACCCACAGCTTTAAATTCACAAGATTATTTTTAGTCTATCTACAACCTTCCTGCATCAAGAAACAATTGAGCTCTGACTGACCAGACACCTGTGTAGCCTTGAGGGGACACAGCTTCACCTCAGCAGCAGAATAATACATTGTCTACTGCACGGTATTACGCTCCCCTGAAAGAACAAATTAACTGGGACAGTGAGAAGGGTACCCCCAAAACTCCCGTCCCTCCCCCTCCCCCCCCCCCCTTGTGATTTTGGCTATCCCAATTAATTCCCTATAACTCTGCCAAATGACAGCACGGGACACTAAGAAAATAGGGAATGCACCAGGAACAACTTACATTTGGGTTACAGACCATGGCAAGGATGTAATCTTTGCAAAAGTCAATGGAAATAAAAGTGGAGAGGGATGTAAAAGGGAATGCCAACTTAATATAGCCCACATTATCATCATTGCACAAAGTCCAAATGACCCCTCAGACAGCTCTCCTAGAATTCCCCAAAGGATGACATTTCCTAAGCTTCAACAGATACTTTTCAATCATTTATTAGCTACAATATGATGTTGACTGAGTATTTGAAAGACAATCTCCCTAGACTTCCCTACCCTTTAAACACCTCCGTCTTTCACAAACTTAACCCAGAGGCTTGGTTCAGCGACAACCAAATGGTCATTCAATGAAGCCCAGCCAACCAGAATGAGACAATCAGAGCGACAGGCTGCCCCGAGACCGAGAACCTATGACTTTTTGGGTCAATTGCTTCTGCTGTCCAGCCAAGCTTGGTGCAGCCAATAAGATTTGCATGATCGGAAATAACACATATCTTTTTTTTGGCACTCAAGTCAACCTGAATATATGAGCCCCTAGACACTGACGTGACTATTGCATCAGGCAGTCTCCTGTAAGATATGTGATGTTAAAATGCACTCTCTGTCTGTGTAGAATATAATATCTATTTCAACAACAACAACTTGAATTTATATAGTGCTTCTATAGAATCAAAGAACGGTTACATCACCGAAGGAGACCATTTGGCCCATCGTCTCTGTGCTGGATCTCTGCAAGAGAAACTCAGCTAGTCCCACTCCCCTGCCTTTTCTCTGTAGTCCTGCACATTTTTTTCTCTTCAGATAATTATTCAATTCTCTTTTAAAAGCCTTGATTGAACCTGCCTCCACCACACACTCAGGCAGTAGATTCCAGATCCTAACCAGTCACTGCATAAAAAGGTTTTTCATCCTGTTGTCATTGCTTCCTTGCCAAACACATTTAAATTGGTGTCCTCTGGTGCTGGATCCTTCCGTGAATGGGAACAGTTTCTCCCTATCTATTCTGTCCAGACCCCTCATGATTTTGAACACCCCTATCAAATCTCCTCTTATGCTCTCTTCTCCATGGAGAACAGACCCAGTTTCTCCAATCTATCCATGTAACTGAAGTTCCTCATCCCTAGAAACATTCTCATGAATCTTTTCTGCACCCTCTCTAATGTTTTCACATCCTTCCTTCCTAAAATGTGGTGCCCAGAACTGGACACAATACTCCAGTTGAGGCCGTACCAGTGTTTTTAAAGGTTTATCATAACTTCATAACAAAATATTATAATGTAGTAAAACATCCCAAAGTGCTTCACAGACAAATTTGTTCAGACAAAATTTGGCACTGAGTTACATAGGAGATATTAGGCCAGGTGACCTAAAGCTCGATTAAAGAGGTCAGTTTTTAAGAAGCGCCTTAAAAGGAGGAGAGAGCGGTAGAGAGGTATAGGAGGGAATTCCAGAGCTTAGGGCCCAGGCAGCTGAAGGCATGGCTGCCAACCATGGAACGATGAAAAGCGAGGATGCACATGAGGCCAGAATTGCAGGAGCAGGGAGATCTCAGAGGGTTGTAGGGCTGGAAGAGGTTACAGAAATGGAAAGGGAGCGAGGCCATGAAGGAATCTGAATACGAGGATGGGAATTTTTAAAATCAAGGTGTTTCTTGACCAGTAAACAATGTAGCTCAGGAATGATGGGGGAAATGGGATCTGGTGCAAGTTAGGATACCGGAAGCAGAGTTTTGGATGAGCTGAAGTTTGCAAAGGGTGGAAGGTGGGAGATCGGCTCTGAGAGTGTTGGAATAGTCGCATTTGGAGGTAACAGAGGCATGGACGAGGGTTTCAGCAGCAGATGAGCTGAGGCAGGGGTGGAGATGGACGATGTTACTTACTAGGAACCCGATTGATGGCCTTCAATGGTCGCAGGACGCGAACAGTCCGGATTGCAGAGAGGCTGACATTCTGCAAGTCCAGTGAGTACTCCACCATTCTGTGAGAGACAGAACAAGACACAAAATCAACAATTGCAAACTGAAGAGTTTCCCGGAGAAGAAAGACTTGCATTTCTATAGCACCTTTCACAGCCTCAGGACATCCCAAAGCACTTTACAGCCAATGGAGTACTTGTGAAGTCTGGCCACTGTTGTGATGTAGAATATGCAGTTTGTACAGAGTAAGATCCCACAGCAGCAATGCAATAATTACCTGGAATGAAGCTCCTGAAAGGGCAATGGAAACGGATTCAATGGTAACTTTCAAAAAGGGAATTGGATGAATAATTGAAAGTAAAACAATTCAGGGCTATGCGGAAAGAGCAAGGAGAGTGGGAATAATTGGATAGCTCTTTAACTTTTTAAACAATAACTTTGTAAATTAGGATAATTTGCCATTTCCACGTCCTGCAATTGGCTCAATTTCTTACAGATACCAAATGTTGTTAAAACATTGCATATCAACTCCCTCCATCCCACCAGGGCTGATCACACAATTGGACTCCTGCAGCCACTAACAGCACTCTCTGTGATGACTACCTCTCTCCACAAGCAGCTGAATGCAGAGCTAGCCCATTAGTACTTCTTCATTTCAGAGACTAGCCAGCTTCTCACCATAGCCTCCAATCTCCTTTGCTCTACAGAAACACAACTAATTGTCTGCTGGACCCCTTGCTTCAATGAACACTACCGTAACATACTCTGCAATATCACAACCCTTTGGGTGCAAAAGGTTCCCCTTAATCTCCCTTACATAGAATTACATCAAGTCTTCAGCACAGAAATAGGCCATTCGGCTAATCGTGACTTTCAAAAGGGAATTGAATGAATACCGGAAGAGAGGAAATTTTCAGGGTTACAGGGAAAGGATGGGGGAGTGGGACTAGCTGAGTTGCACTTGCAGAGAGCCAGCACAGACAGGAAGGGCTGAATGGCCTCCATCTCCACTGAAACCATTCTGTGATTCTACAATTCTATGAACTGGTCTATGCCAGTGTTTATGCTGTACATGAGCCTTCCACCCCTCTTCAACTCACCCCATCAACATATCATTTTATCCCTTTCTCCTTCAAGTTTTTGTCCAGCTTCCCCTTAAATGTATCGATACTATTCCCCTCAACCACTACCTGTGGTAACAAGTTCCACATTCTCACCACTCTCTGGGTAAAGAACTTTCTCCTAAAAACCCTACTGAATTTTTTTTAGTGACTGTCTTATATTTACGATCCCTAGTTTTGCATTTCCCCAAAAGTGGAAACGTCTTCTGTACGTCTACCCTATTGAACCCTTTCATAACTTTAAGGACCTGTGTCAGGTCTATCAGCTGTGATTTAGTGGGTAGCACTCTCGCTTTTTTTTTATTCATTCTTGGGATGTGGGCGTCACTGGCCAGGCCAGCATTTATTGCCCATCCCTAATTGCCCTTGAGAAGGTGGTGGTGAGCTGCCTTCTTGAACCGCTGCAGTCCATGTGGGGTAGGTTCACCCACAGTGCTGTTAGGAAGGGAGTTCCAGGATTTTGACCCAGTGACAGTGAAGGAACAGTGATGTAGGTGCAAGTCAGGATGGTGTGTGGCTTGGAGGGGAACTTGCAGGTGATGCTTGAGTCAGAAGGTTGTGGGTTCGGGACCCACTCCAGAGACTTCAGCACAGAAATGTAGGCTGACCCTCGCTGTGCATTACTGAGGGAGTACTGCACTGTTGGAGGTGTCATCTTTCAGATGGAGATCCTAAACAGAGGTCCCATCTGCTCTTTTAGATAGATTGCATGGCTACTATTTTGAAGAAGAGTATGGAAGTTCTCCCTTTATCCACAATTACATCATTAAGACAGATGATCTGGTCAGTATCACATTGCTGTTTGTGGGATCTTGCTGTGCACAAATTAGCTGCCACATTTCGAACATAACGATGGTGACTACACTTCAAGAAAAGTACTTCATTGGCTGTAAAGTGCTTTGGGAGATTTGAGGTTGAGGTTGAGGCTATATAATTGCAAGTCTTTTTTTTAGGTCACCTCTCAGTCTCTTTTCTAGAGAAAATATTCCTTCTTATTCCTAGCTTGCTAATTTTTTAAACTTGAGTTTACTTCCCATATGAACCCTTCAGCACCGTTAACATTGTGAACCCTGGATCAACACTTGCCAACTGTCCTCATATAATCTACAACACTCCAGCAGGTATTTGTGACTCTGATGGAATTACTGTGTGTGCTCACACCTTGCCGAGACCATCTAGGGAGATCGAAATTCACAAGCAGACCGGTGTTACAGAAATAATTACCAAGGCTCCCTCTCTATCTCACTGAACATAATTATTCCCAGTGAGATTAATGGGGCTGCAAGCAACACAGACAAATTACAGATCATCTTCTCTCCACTCAGCAAGCCAACTATCTCTGGTCCCTGACTCCAACTGGTCCTGGAGGCTTCAGTTTACATCCATGCTTGTGGCAAGTTACAGTTCAAGTTGTTAACAGGCAATATGTAGATCTCTGATATAAATGGCTGGTGGGATGAAGGAATTAATCAGGGCCGTGGGACCATCATTCAAACCTTTCTTCAGCAGCTATTTCAGGCAAACACTGAGCAACATTTCAAGGGATTGTCTGTTTGGAATATGAATTGCTTTTTTTTGGGTCGCCCCACGCTCAGAGATGCCAATATTGGGGGATCGGAGTTTTATTCCCACTTTTGGTAGTCACTGTTTGTTACGATCATTGCTGGTCCGGCCAGCTGTAAAGTAGAACTACTCTCTCCCAGTAAACGGACCTTTATAATAGAGCACAGAGACATCAGTTTTCTTAGAGAATTTCCAACATCATTTGAAGATACACCAGGGCCTCAAGAAGCAACAAAAGCATCTTATTGTCCAGGACCTGCCCTTTTTGGCTTTAAGCATGCTGTCACCCGTGGCTCTTGCTTCCGATCCAGAATTGACCTGGGTTCAAGCCCCATTCCAGAGACCTAATCTAGTCTGGCACGCCCATTACTGAGGAGCTGAGCTATCAGAGATTCTACCCTTTAGGTGAGAAATTAAAACCAAATCGCTAGCTGCCCATCTCAGGTGGATGTAAAAGATCCCATGGTACCATTTAAAGACTAGCAGGGGGAATTCTCACCAGTTTGCACAGCCATTAATTACCCTGAAACCAACACGACTGACGGATGATCACATTGCTGTGTGTGGGAGCTTGCTGTGTGCAAATTAGCTTGTGATGGAATATAGGTATAATAGGCTTAATTATGTAGCATTTGGATACAGTTAATATATTATACCTTTTATAATTAAAGATTGAATAAATGATCAGTTTTCAAGACTCACTGACATTCACCTTTAAGAAGGTAGAGTTAAAAAAATTCAAGGTCCCTGTTATGAACCAGAAACAAGTTGGGAAATCCATTTCAGTGTCTCTGTTGCCAGGACCTTGAAAGATAAACACATACATTGAAATATTCTGTGTGACATCGGTAGCCGGTAGCAATAAACGTAATTAGTTTATGAGGTTGTTGATGCAGACAGATTGTCTCAAAAGGTTGCTTTAAGGTACCATAAAAAGGCAATTATAGACAATAAAACAATAAATGGAATGGACGTACAGGAACAAGAGGTCAAGTAAACACATTTATAAACATTTTGACCAGATAAATGCTCACAACTTCAAGAACAGGGGATTTCCAGTAAAACGTTAAGTGGAGAGTTAGTTAATGATACTACCAAATATGGATCTTGAAAGCAAGAAAAACACACACAGAAAGGTAACACCTATATGCTAAGAGGTCATAGGACACCTCAGAAACAGTATAAACATAAGAGGTTCTGAAGCAAAAAATTAGAAGTGTTGAATTCCTCAAACAATACTTCTCACCCTATGCCTTACTTGGGGGATTTAAGATAAAAGTTTACTTTAAATTTTGATGGATATTTCAAGATATTTTGCTGTAACATTAGCAAGGTTCAACTTTTGGATTCTATGTTAGAAATAAGATTATGTGTTACATCTCACAGTAATATTTGATATTGTGATATATTTATCAACTTAGAAGTTTATTGCATGTTAAATTCTTTAATAAATATATAAAAGTTAATAAATCATCTCATGTAGTATTCTGTATACAACTACAAGAACCCCCTCTCTCTGTCTCTTCAGGTAGAGAGATACATATTGAAGAGCGTTTCCCAGACCCTTATAATATCTTGGATATTTATGACTTAGCCATAATTATTAAAAATAGGCTATCTGAAAGATGGTAATATACTTTGTTAGCTTTCTTTCTTTGAGGGAAAGTTAGTTCAATTCTTTGTACCCAAATAAGTGTCTATAAGAATTTGTCTGGTTTGAACTTAATTAAAGGAGATTCATAAGGATATACTCCTGATTTGGTTTAGTCCCGATAAGGGGTTAAAGCCATAAATCACTTTAAGTTGCCATGTGTCCTACATTACAACAGTGACTGTGTTTCAAAAGCACTTCATTGGCCGTAAAGCATTTTGGGATGTCCTGAGTTTGTGGAAGTAAATGCAAGTTCTTTCTTGAATTATACAAAGCCCTTTGCTACATTGGAACATGAAAACAGCTCAGCTTCATCAGAGCTGCCTTTATTGTGACGTCAGTTCTGCCTCTCACAGACAGAATTGGTTTGATTCCTTAGGTTAATATTCAGTCACTTGTTCTAGAGAGGAGGACATAGTGCTGTCCATGGGGAAGGGTCCTTCACATCAGCATTCTACTGTCACCATCGCTGAGGTACAGAGGAACCTTATCTAAAGTTTCAGCTTCATTTTCAAACACACTCTGTAGGGAATATTGTGTTTTTAATGGGGGGGGGGGGGGTGCATTTAAACCAATTTTTGACTCATAATCTTCCATAGGCATACAAATGAAGGCTCTTAGATTTCAGATCGTACACTGGCTTCTCAAGAGAGTGAGAAGCAACATGATAACAGGACTATAGGCACTTGGAGCAAGGTCACCTTCACTGTGTAAGCTGAACATGTGCATTTAGATCACAGTAGCCAGTTCACCAACTATAGGTCAAGTTAAGGTGTCAGCCCACTCACACTGGCCAGCAGAAACCTCAATTCTGCTGCCCTGGGGAGGTTTTTGTGTCTGCATGCTCACACCAATGCAGAGTTCCTCACCCACCCATTAAACCGTTGCTATTTGGCCAGAGTGGGCAGCACTATCTGCAGCATCTAAAGGGTTAAATGAAACCGGGACAGGGATTCCTGGACACTCCTGACAGACACGCAGAGGGAGTCAGCATCTCAAATTCCGTCTCCACCCGTTCTTTTGACTGAAACGGGGCTCGACCCCATGACCTCAGAGGCAAGAGTGCTACCCACTGGAGTGTCCCCTAAAAGGGCACAAGGCTATCAGGAAATGTCGGGTGGAATTATTTTGTTCCTGTTCTCCAATTCCCCTCTCTTTTCCCACCACTCCCCGCCCCTCACCCCACAATGGTGAAGATGCTAGGGTAGGGATTCTACAATGGGGCAATAACCCTCTCGTAAGTTGCTCAAAAAACCCAGTCAAGCTATTCCACTATGACAGCATCATAGCCAAGCCCAATCCAGGCGTCACCTAAAGCTCACATAGCGCACTTGGCAATCGGATAGTGGGACTGGCCAGACAGTGATAGGGAGCTAGAGCCCAGGCCGATATTGTCCGTTCTGCTGCTTGCTCCGTCATTGCCTGTCTGAGATCAGTTAACACCACACAGACTCTGCATGAAGGAGGACTGCATTTTATAAAAATATATATATATATATATATATATATATAGTTGATACTGACAACTTGCTCCCGTCTGGTACTGTATGAATCATCTATTCCTCCATGCCAACTCCTATATGGGCACAGTACACACCCAACAGAAGTTGGCACCTCACTTGTGTCGAATTATTCTCATCTCTACCTCTCTGTCATTCTCTAGCTCTATGCTCTCAGATTTCTTATCTGATATTTCTCTCTAGCTCACTATCGGGATTATGAAAGTTGACATTCCAACACATACCTGCCACTGACTCCTCCACCCTTGCTTCCCAAGGCCCCTCTTGGCCATTCACAGCCTTGTCATTGTATGCTGACCTTTAACCCCTCAACTCCTATATCCTATTGGTTATCAAAAAGGCTTGCCTCTACTGCTGCATCATTGCCCACTTCAACCCTGACCTCAACCCTCAGCCACCAGGAACCGTGTAGGTGACCTTGACAGATCCAGAATTGGATCTCTAATCTTTCTCATTTCCCAGTCTCCACTCTCCTTAAATTCCAGCTTGTTCAAAACTCCGCTACATGTATCCAGTCCCGGATTAAGCTCCGCTCACCCATCCTCCCCTTCTTTGATGATTTACACTTGCTCCTGAATGCCGAATGCATTCAAATCAAAATCCTTATTTTCATCCATGGCCTCAGCCCACTCGAACTCTCCAATGTTCTCCAGCCCAATATCCTTTCCTGAACCCTCCAATTCTCCTGACTCTAGCCTTCTGTGTAAATCCCATTTCCTCCCATTCTGCCACCCATGGATGGTAGACCCTTGAACTGCCTCTCTGGTCCTCTTTTGTTAAAGTTCAGCACTTGATTAAAAACAATCTTTTCAAAGCACAGGCTGGGTGGTGTAGATGAAAACATTGGGATCAATTTAAGAAAAGGTTGGATACTGTGATGGGGCACTTGCTGTCTGAATGAACTAGCATTCGCGGCCACTCAGTGAGTTATTCGCTGAGATACTTCCTCTGTTGTGAACATGTTTAAGTTTAGTTTCACGAGACAGTTGACCTCTGTTGCTTTTCCCCTGAGTTGCTTCCAATAATACAGCTGGAACCCAGGGTCAAAGAGCACGTAAATCACATGACCCTGCAGTTGACCTCCGCTGCAAAAATATCTTTAGCAAAAACTGAAGCATGAGCACAAAACTTTCTTTATAGATTTCTTTTGTAAGCTTCTGCTTATTGGATCACCAGCCATCTGGTTTTTAACTAAACAGTCTCACTCTTGAGTTGTGTGTATGAAAGTATCTGACAATAGTTCCACTTCTGGATCCTTCAGATGATATGGAATCATTAGTTCTGGAGCATTGCAATCAACTTATATTATGCTGTGGCTCAGTGGGTAGCACCCTGATCTCTGAGGCAGAAGGTTGTGAGTTCAAGTCCAACTCCAGAGACTTGAACATGAAATCTAGTCTGCCACTCCAGTGCAGTACTGAGGGAATGCTGCACTGTCGGAGGTGCCGTCTTTCGTACGAGACGTCAGATGGATGGAAATGATCCCATGCACATATTGAAGAAGAACAGGAATTCTGCACGGTGTCATGGGCAATCCCTCAGTCAACACCTCCCAAACCCACAATCTCTACCACCTAGAAGATCAATGGCAGCAGGTGCATGGGAACACCAGCACCTGCAAGTTCTCCTGCAAGCCACTCACCATCCTGACTTGGAACTATGTTGCTGTTTCATCACTGTCACTGGGACAAAATCCTATAAACCCCTCCCTAACAGCACTGTGGGTGTACCTACACTACATGGACTGCAGTGATAAAGAAGGCAGCTCACCACCACCTTCTCAAGAGCAATTAAGGATGGGCAATAAATGCTGACCTAGCCAGAGCCACCCACATCCTGTGAATGAATAAAAAAATCATATTGCAGTTTTTTGGGAGCTTGCTGTGCTGCATTTCCCACATTACAACAGTGACTACACTTTAAAAGTTCTTCATTGGCTGGAAAGTGCTTCGGCATGTTCTGTAGTTGTAAAAGGCACTATATAAATGCAAATTGTTTATTCTTTTGAGCTAGTTGAATAGTTTGCTGATGTATAGAGATTTTCCATGGCAATGACATGAGAGATGAGAGTGGAATTAACTGAGAACATGCGAACACAAAAAGAGCTGTTGATTAAATGGTGCCTCAGTGCCTATTTAAACCAAAAAAAGACCGAGAACCTATCATTCGCGTTTCTTGTTTCCCTTTTCCCTCCCCAGTTTTTCCCAACTGATCTCCTGATTGTTGTAGGATCTTCCTGGGCAATGTTCTCCAGCACCATGTCCAACTGAGGTGAACATCAGCTGCGAGTCCTGCGATGATTATCAGCCCCCTATTCAGCTGTGGAGGGCTTTGTAGCTGAGCCCAAGTTGGCCCTCACTCAAACCTCACACATGGACATTTTAACATTGAATAGTCACCAGGATCCCTGTCCGATTTTCCATCCTCTCTCCCCACCTCCGCTGCTCCCTAACCGGGGACCCCCTCATCTATCAGCTTCAGGATTTCCCTGCAACCAGTATTTGGGAGATGGAGTTTCAGAGCAGAACTTACATATCCCCAGCAAAGGGCAGCACTATCTTCCAAGCCTGTTGTTCCCAGGAATATATAGAAATGAGCAAAATAAAGGAGCATGGGACAGCTGAATTAGACGTTCACAGCTGGATAAGAGGATTTCACGTAGAAAAGAGTACTCAGATTTCCAGGAAGATTGAACAAACTGGGGCTCGTCACTCAAGAAAAAACGCTGAAAGGTGACCTGATAGAGGTCTTTAATATTATGAAAGGTTTTGAAGCAGTCGACATAGCGAAGATGTTTGAGAGAATCCAAACTAGAGGCCATAAATGTAAGATAGTCACTAATAAATCCAATAGGGAATTCAGGAGAAACTTCTTTATCCAGGGAGTGGTGAGAATGTGGAACTCACTACCACAGGGAGTGGTTGAGGTGAATCGTATCAATACATTTAAGAGGAAGCTGGATAAACACATGAGGGGGAAAGGAATAGAAGGATATGCTGATAGGCTGAGATGAAGTAGGGTTGGGGGGGGGGGCTCATGTGGAGCATAAACACTGGCATGGAGCAGATGGGCCGAATGGCCTGTTTCTGTGCTGTAGACTTGATTTAATTCTCTGTAATTTATTGGTGACTGGTTATATCAAAACATTAATTCCAAATGACTCCAATGCTACACCTGCCCCAGTAGAACAAGATGACTTTCTGCACCTTTCTTGCATAAACAGTCTGCCTGTCAATAAAGTTAAATTGTACCAGTGATTGCCTCAATTATCTTTATTAATACTCCAGTTATTAAACACAATGTGACACCTGCAAGACAACATTTAACAGCTTGAGTCAGCAACAGGTTTCCTTGAGATGATCAGGTCACATAACCTTGTCACTTCCCCTCTCGAAAAGGCTTTCATGAATTCCATTGTGAACAGGTTAAAGTAAATCACTCCCCTTGTGCAATTATGCTCCACTCGGGGCTGGCTGCAGACTCGGTGCAGTTTTAAGCTGAATCAATTGTTGATTTCTTTATCAAGCTGGTGCCTCCAAAGCCAGGCGGCTGTCTGAAGCAATCAGAATGTCTTAGGGCTGTTGCTTTGTAAGGCAGGAAAGCTACTTCTAAATCAAACCAGACCGACAAGAAATGTAGCAACAGTCCCTTTGGCGCTCAGATCTCTACTGTCAAGTATCAAGAAGTAGGAGAACGGAATTGAGGCCAATATCTGACGTTGCTTGTTTTATATAATCTTTCAGAAATTGCAAAATGCATTTCTGAGCGGAATTCCCAATGCATAAACCCCTTGCACATTTTTGTTGTCTCTTTTTCCCCCAAACAGCTGACCCTTGGCTTGGGGTACAGACCCACGGATGGTAATTCCTGCGCCAGGCCCATAGCTAGGGTTGACAGCTCTGGTTGGACATATTCCTGGAGGTTTCATCACATGACCTCCTGCCTACCAACCTCCCCGCATCCCCCCCCCCCCCCCGCCACTCGTGAAGACTCCCGCCGTTGGTTGCCCAACACGTCCACCCTCACAGTGTCCCGCCTTTCCAATCAGAAAGCAAACATACCCTTCATTACCCTGATTGGATGATTCTTCAGTGTCAATCAAACAGCTTCTTTTTCCCATCACTAATACTTCAACCACTCTAACAGAACTCAAATAAATTTTTTTTTAAATACAATTCTTTAATTTCTCTCCTTGGACTTTTGCTCACAGCAGTGGCCTAGAGGTTAATCTTTAACTTCCTGGAAACTCCAGGGTAATCCTGGACAGCTGTTAACTCTTGTCCTAACACAGGCCTCCATAAACAGTGAGTGCAAGCTCTTGAAATGGGGTCCATCGCAGTCAACTTGGATTCTCAACCAACCATCCTGATCATAGTCGGTGGGGGTTGTGGGTGAGTGGAGGAGGTGCAGAGATGGGGGCAGGGTGTTCCTGGACAGTGAGCAGGAGCCCTCGTTGGGTTCCTCTTGCTCTCCCTCTCTCGCCTGGGGCACTGTGTCCAATTAGCATCCTGCGGCTGCAATTTTGTCAGAGTGGCAGGGACCCCGATGACAGGCCCAAAAGCCAGGCGCAGCCACGCCTCGGCCATTTGTGGGGCCCCCGGCTGTATTATCTGTTTGTCCGGCAACTCATGAGTTGCTATTGGGGCTCCCGTCCCTTTAAAAGATGGACGCTCTCCCCCAGGAGCTGCCAGCCAATCGAAGGGCCAGCAGCTCTTCAGTCTCAACAGCACCACCAGGGAGACGATGGTGTAGTGCTAATGTCAATGGAGTAGTAATCCAGAGGCCCAGGCTAATGTCCTGGGGACATGGGTTCAAATCCCACCATGGCAGCTGGCGGAATTTAAATTCAATTAATCAATAAAAATCTGGAATTGAAAGCTAGTCTCAGTAATGGTGTCATGAAACTATCGTCGATTGTTGTTAAAAAAAAAACCCTTCTGGTTCACTAATGCCCTTTAGGGAAGGAAATCTGCTGTTCTTACCTGGTCTGGCCTACATGTGACTGCAGACCCACAGCAATGTGGTCGACTCTTAACCGCCCTCTGAAATAGCCTAGCAAGCCACTCAGTTGTCGAGAGAAATTAAGGATGGGCAACAAATGCTGGCTTTGCCAGTGACGCCCACTTCCCATGAAAGAATTAAGAAAAATCCATTAATGAACGCCACCCTTGGTACCGGTAAGTGAGGTCTGGGGTCACCAGGGCCGGTCAGGCAGGCCTTGGCGAGGGTGGGTATGTCGGTGAGGGTGGAGGGGGTTCCCGCAAGGATGGTCATCGCTGCCAGGGGGCCTCTCCCTCTGAGCCACAGAGTACCGATTAGGAAGCACCCCCCTGCCCCACTGAACCCGCAGGGAGGACGCGTGGCGGTGGGCCCACCCTCCGCTGGTAAAATGCTGGGGGCAGCAGGAAGAGGCCCTTAACTGGCTCACTTGGCATCTGAGTAGGAGGGCTGTCCTCCACCTTCCCTACTGCTAGTAAAATGCCATGGAGGCAGGAAGGTAACAGACACTCCACCGCGCCCCCCCCCCCCCCCCCACCGCCATTCCTCACCCGTCTCTAGAGGTCTGGTAAAATCTAGACCTGTAGATGCCTCCTCAGAACCGGAGAGGGCAAATGGGGAGCAAAGACCGTTTCCTCTTGTAAAAAGTTTGTTGAATGAGTTGGAGATACAGTTCGTTATTCAGAGGGTTTCTGCAGCTTGAAATGCTTTAACACAGGGTGTGCCTCTTTTAAAAGGAAGAGTAACTAAATACTTGAAGCAGAGGAAGGCGCAGGACTGTGAGGAGACTGTGGGGCACTGGCATTAATTCTGGATTACTTAAAAAAAACTCTGCACAGACGCAAGAAACTGAATAGCCCCCTTCTGTGCTGTAAACTTTACTAATTCTTTTGGAAGGAATAACTTTATTAAAGATTAAACGACATTGATGACTATGTGGGGGGTAGGATCAGTAAGTTCGTGGATGACACAAAGATTGGCCGAGTGGTTAACAGTGAGGTTGAGTGTCTTGGGTTACAGGAAGATATAGACGGGATGGTCAAATAGGCAGAAAGGTGGCAGATGGAATTTAACACTGAAAAGTGTGAGGTGATACACTTTGGAAGGAGTAATGTGACACGGAAGTATTCAATGAATGGCCTGACACTGGGAAGTTCCGAGGAACAAAGGGACCTTGGCGTGTTTGTCCATAGATCTCTGAAGGCAGAAGGGCAGGGTAATAGGGTGGTGAAAAAGGCATATGGGACACTTGCCTTTCTCAATCGAGGCATAGATTACAAAAGCAGGGAGGTCATGTTGGAGTTGTATAGACCTTTGGTAAGGCCACAGCTGGAGTACTGTGTGCAATTCTGGTCGCCGCATTATAGGAAGGATGTGATTGCATTGGAGGGGGTGCAGAGACGATTCACCAGGATGGTGCCTGGGATGGAACATTTAAGCAATGAAGAGAGGTTGGATAGGCTTGGGTTGTTTTCACTGGGGCAGAGAAGACTGAGGGGTGACGTGATCGAGATATACAAGATTATGAGGGGCATGGACAGGGTGGATAGGGAGCAGCTGTTCCCCTTAGTTGAAGGGTCAGTTACTAGGTGACACAAGTTTAAGGTGAGGGGTAGGAGGTTTAAGGGGGATTTGAGGAAGAACTTTTTTACCCAGAGGGTGGTGACGGTCTGGAATACATTGCCTGGGAGGGTGGTAGAGGCGGGTTGCCTCACGTCCTTTAAAAAGTACCTGGATGAGCACTTGGCACGTCATAACATTCAAGGCTATGGGCCAAGTGCTGGCAAATGGGATTAGGTAGACAGGTCAGGTGTCTTTAATGCATCGGTGCAGACTCGATGGGCCGAAGGGCCTCTTCTGCGCTGTATTATTCTGTGATTCTGTGAAAGATTGGAACCAACATTATATATAACAGAATTCAACATCTTGTTCTTGCGAATAAAACTCCATCCTCAGTCTCTTGGCTGGAGCAGTCTGCTCCAAACCGATCATCTCATTGAAACACTGCCAGATTCTGATTGTTAAGAGAATGTTTGCAAATTTCCCTCTCAAACTGAGATGAAACATTAATTCCTGTATCTTATTCTGCTTCGAATGTATATCTACTCTTCCCGGAAAAGATACAATGGCCTCTATCTTCACCTGCCTATTCCTCACTCTCCCTGTTTATCAGCACTGCCTTGTCTCTGAATCCCTGGACTGCAGTCCATCTCTCCCTCTTTGTCAGCTTTGCTTTCTGTGGGCGGAATCTTGTTCACTTCAAAGGATAATTGAGGTGCAGGGCTACTTGCACGTCCCAACCCCACACCGACCATCAGTGCACCTGCCTGGGAGATCTTCCCAAGAGGCAGCTCCAGGAAGATTGTACCGAGGCTGGAATGCGTTGGCCTGCTGATCCAGCATAAATATTTCTGACTTTCCTCCGGGTTCCCTCTTCAATTCCATCCCCGTGGGACTGGGAACATTCCACCCTTTCTGTGTCCTTGTGTTGGGCAGTCTCGAACCTCCCTGTCTGACCAGATCTTTGTTGCAATGTCTTTTCTCTCTTTTTAATGGGTTCATCTGTCTCTGACTAATAAGGAACTGATTATAAAGTAGTTTTAGTTTTTCATTGTTTCTCTCTATTTCTTTGCTATTCTCTTGTTTCCTTACTGATTGCTCCTCCAACTCAATCAGGATTGGAAGTGTTTGATGGGGACTGTGTAGAGGGAGTTTTACTCTGTATCTACCCCCCGTGGCTGTACCTGTCCTGGGAGTGTTTGATGGGGACAGTGTAGAGGGAGTTTTACTCTGTATCTACCCCCGTGGCTGGACCTGTCCTGGGAGTGTTTGATGGGGACAGTGTAGAGGGAGTTTTACTCTGTATCTAACCCTGTGCTGTACCTGTCCTGGGAGTGTTTGATGGGGACAGTGTAGAGGGAGCTTTACTCTGTATCTAACCCCGTTTTTTTTTTATTGTCCAAAACTATTTTATTTACAAAAATGGCACAAAGTGACTGCACAGTCTATGCTCATGCACATTTCAATCACCTTGAACATACAACAGCCCTAACCTACGAATCTTTAGTTAATACCATTCAGAACTGCTAGAGGCACAGTAATTATAACTTGAAATACATCCAGGAGAGCTATATCAGAGTGGACAAATATTGTCCAATTAACAGACATTTAAATAGGTTTAAAGCTCTTAAGTATCTAACCCCGTGCTGTACCTGTCCTGGGAGTGTTTGATGGGGACAGTGTAGAGGGAGCTTTACTCTGTATCTAACCCCGTTTTTTTTGTTTTTTTTTTATTACTTTTCCACAGTAGGAAAATAATAGCTCAGATTTTTACAGTGTGTGTTGCTGTGGAACCTGGGTTGAATCCAGAAACACCAGCAGGATAAAACTCTCCTCTGTCTGAAGGGTATAAGGAATCTAAACAAAGTCTACAGCATAAACTGGCATTGAACAAATCTCACTTGTAATTAGCCCCGACAACCAATTTTATCTGTAGCACCTGTGGAAGAGTCTGTCACTCTAGAATTGACCTTTATAGCCACTCCAGGCGCTGCTTCACAAACCACTGACCACCTCCAGGCGCTTACCCATTGTCTCTCGAGACAAGGAGGCCAAAGAAGAAGAAGACTTGTAATTGGCATGAAATAGCTAGCCTTGAATATGCAAATGTCACACTGGTGTAGTTAGGTTAAAGGAGGTCACCAGGAAAGAGTGGAGGGAGCTTTACTCTGTATCTAACCCCCGTTTTTTTTTTTTCCGTGCTGTACCTGTCCTGGGAGTGTTTGATGGGGACAGTGTAGAGGGAGCTTTACTCTGTATCTAACCCCGTGCTGTACCTGTCCTGGGAGTGTTTGATGGGGACAGTGTAGAGGTAGCTTTACTCTGTATCTAACCCCGTGCTGCACTTGCTCTGGATAAGTTTGATGCTAAAACCTGTATCCTGAAATGAAATTTCTTCCATTCCTGTCACTAACATCCCTCACTGTGATGAGCAGAGAACTCATGGGGTTAAAAAAAAGTGCAAAATATGGATGAACAGCGAGTGGTGCTTCGATAATCTCTCAGCCAGTATATTTCACAGTGATGTTTCTCATCCAATATATTTCAAGGACAATTTGTTAGAAAATCCTGAGGAATTACATCAATATATTTTACATCAATATATTTTACCAGTTATTGCAGCATAAATGCAAGAACAGGAGGGAGATGGTGAGAGTGAAAGGCTTAGAATCGAAGCTACGTTTAATTTTAAATTTACACTCTCAAACTGTCAACAGCCCGTTAGAAATAATTGGCCTGTTCATATAAATGCTAATTTGCATTTTGCTTTTGACGTTAAGAGCTGAGCCGACTTCAGCTCACCTCGCACTTACCCGGACATCACGATGAAGAAATCCAACCGATTCCACGTGTCGCCAAGGTAACACTTCTTCCCGACAATCCCCAAGGCAACCATCTTGACCACCATCTCCATGGCGAAGAAAATGAAGATAAAGTCGTCGAAAGCCTGGAAAGTAACAAATACTTTAATTTGGCCTGGGTTCGGACTTTAAACTTGGTCAACCGATTGTGTCGGCTGGAGATGTCAGGGTGATAGCAGCCATTATGTGATCCCTTATCTCTGTGCCTTCCTCCAGCCCTACAACCCTCCAAGATCTCTGCGTTCCTCCAATTCTGGCCTCTTACATATCCCCAATTTTCATCACCCCACCATTGGCGGCCTTCACTTGCCCGGGCCCTATGCTCCATAAACCTCTCCACTTCTCTCACCCACTTGGAGATGCTTCTCAAAACCTACCTCTTTGACCAAGCTTTTGAACACCTCTCCGAATGATTCCTCACATGGCTCTGTGTCAAATCTTGTTTGATAATCGCTCCTATGAAGTACCTTGTAATATTTTACTAACTAAAAGGTGCTATATAAATGCAGGTTGTTGTTGATCACCTGTTAATTTTGCCAATGTAAAGCCTTCCATATTTAATTCCCTCTTATAATCTTAATCTTTCTTTTTAGTGGGGATAGATTGCAACAAGAACACAGCAATAATGGGTTAGCGAGGAATAGTTTTCAGTGAAGATGCTTTCACTACACCATTTTGAACTCATCACATATATCGAGGAGATTGGAATTTTAAGGGGTGGAAGTGATGTTTCAGTTGTATAGAGCCTTGGTTAGAGCTTATCTGGAGTAGCTGTTCAGTTATGGATATCACAACTCATGTTTAAAATGTTACAAGGATTCTTTAGTGTAGACACTAGAAAACTAATTCCTCTAGTGGGAAATGAAGAGAGAGGAGATAAAGGCTGGATTTTACACCCCCACTCCCCAACCATGGTGGCATATAATTGTGTGAGAGGCAAGGGTGCTGTTCCAGTCGCCTTCCTGTCCCCGCTGCAGTTTTATGAGCAGGCAGCGAGGTGGCAAACAGCCCACCTGCCCCAGACTAATCGAGGCCCTTAAGTGGCCAATTATTTGCCGCTTAAGGGCCTTCTCCCACCACTGCTGGTATATTACGAATGGCAGATGGGCACTTTGTCAGCTATGGGGGTTGCCCAGCAATTGGCCCTTGGAGGCCCAAGTGCGGGCGGGGGGTGGGGGGGGGGGGGCCCTACTGATCAGGCACCCTGTGCCCCACGGAGGTCCTCCCAGCAGCTCCTGCTGCTCCCACTAGTGCACCTCCCAGCTCCCTCCTGATTGATTCCCCACCCCCCTCACTGGGGCCCAGCCGATTATACCCGGCGAGACCCAAAACCCCACTTATCTTTCTCGGCGCCAGCGTCCATGATCCTCCTGAAGCTGGGTGCAGTCCCAGCAGTGGCCACTGCTCCAGGTGGCGCTGCTGGGCCTGAGGAGCTGCCAGCCCCCTGATTGGCTAGCAACTCCTGTAGGCGGGACTTCCTACCTCAGAAGTCCCACCCAAGGCCAATTAAGGACCTGGGCCATGTGAAATCTCTGCATGGCGTCCAGGCCTGGCAGAGGTGCGCTCGCCTCTGAGTTTTAAGGCGGTGATGCCCAAGAACTGTTCGATGGGAACACAGGAACAGGAGGAGGCCATTCAGCCCCTCGAGTCTGTTCCACCATTCAATTAGATCGCCCTCAAGTCTCAAACTGATTGCCCTTCAGTGTTGCCCGTTCAACATTCCACCAATTAGGATGGTGCATCAAGAAAAATCACCTTCTGGGGTCACCCCTGAGAGGGAAAGGTCACAATCCTTTGTAGAGAGGAGTAAATCTGTAAAACACAGTCTGCTTCTCAGCAGCTAACAAGCAAGAGGTGCATAGGAAGAGGTTACGATTCTGGCTTTAAAGCCATGAGTGAATGTGTCTAAAATGGACCTTGTGGTGCACTAAGACTTGGATTACAATCCAACTTGCACTGATAGCAGAATGTGTCCTCGGTCTCTGAGCTGTCTCGGTTCCTTGTGGAAGTGAACAGCACAAAGCTTTCAATAACGAGGCAATTCAAGCATTAAATATAGAAGATTAAGGGGTGATCTAACAGAGATGTTCAAGGTAGTTGATGGGGTAGTTAAATGCTGAGGGAATCTAGAACAAGGTAGCATAATATTAACATTAGAGCCAGGCCACTCAGGGGTGATGTCAGGAAGCACTTCTTCACACAAAAGGGGAGTGGGAATCTGGAACTCTCTCCCCCCAAAAAGCTGTTGATGCTGGGGGTCGATCCAAAATTTCAAAACTGAGATTGATAGATTTTTGTTGGGTAAGGGGATTTGGGGCTACGGAACCCAGGTAAGGTAGATTCGGTATGTCACCTTTTGCAGAAAGAAATCCCGCTCGCATTATTACTCAGACAGAACTCCAACTATCTCCTCTGGAATGTGGGGAGCGTGTTGGGGGGGTGGTGGGGGGTGTTGGAGGGGAGGCACCTGTTCCGGAAGTAGCATTCCAGCAGGTCCAAGTCGCTGGTGAGCATTATACCTGCTTCCCGTATTCGATGTTGAGTTATTGACATAGATGAGCTTCCAGGATTCAGTACAGGGGCATGTCCATCATACAGATGTTGTAAAAGGCTGGTGCAAGCATGAACCCCTGTGGCAGATCATTGTTAAACATCTGTAATCAGCTGGTCTTGTTACCAAGGTAAACACGGAACTTATGGTTGCTTATCAGAGTGTTGATAAGCTGAAGAGTTTTGCAGTATTGAATGATTCTTGAAATCTGCAGTAGCAGCCTTTCACAATGACAATGTCGTACGCCGATAACAAGACTATGAAGGTAACCACAGTTAGAGAGGATAAATGAAGGCTAAAAATACAAGCACATTGTGTACGCTTACTGAATGGACCTTTCTGCATCTGACCCATGCTATCCTCAGGTACACGCAGCACTAATTAAACTGGTCAAAACAGGAAGAAGGCAAGAAATTGCATCAAAGAGTTGATTCACCATAGGTTTAGCTGATCGTCTATGAGGGGTCAGGGGAGGAATTTGTTTGACATGAGATTCCTGATCAGCCCACTGGTCTCATGTTTTGTTTGACCCTCCCAGAGGGTGACGATGGGGGAAGAAAGATGGGGATCGAGGATGGATCCAGTATAAACTGGGGCAACTGTGAAAGGACCTCATGGTCTTGCTTTTGTCCTGAGTACATAACAACATCAACTTGCATTTATACAACACCTTTAATGCAGAGAAACATCGCAAAATTTCATGCCAAGCCACATAAGGCGTTATTAGGATAGGTGACCAAAAGCTTGGTCCAAGAGGTAGGTTTTAAGGAGTGATTAAAGGAGGAGAGAGAAGGGGAGGGGTTTAGGGAGCTTAGGGCCCAGACAGCTGAAGGCACCGCTGCCAGTGGTGGAGCGATTAAAATCGGGGATGATCAAGAGGTCAGAATTAGAGGAGTGCAGAGATCTCAGAAGGTTGTGGAAGGTAGAGATATGGAGGAGTGAGACCATGGAGGAATTTGAAAACAAGGATGAAAATTTTAAACTTGAGTTGTTGCTCAACCAGGAGCCAATATAGGAGAGCAAGCATAGGAGGTGACAGATAAATGGGATTTGGTGCGAGTTAGGATACAGGCAGCAGAGTTTTGGTTTATGGAGGGGAGAACATGGGAGACCAGCCAGGAGAGAGTTGGAATAGTCAAGTCTAGATGTAATAAAGGCATGGTTGAGGGTTTCAGCAACAGATGTGCTGAGACCTGAGGCACGGGTGGAGTCGGGCAATGTTAAGGAGGTGGAAGTAGGCAGTCTTGGTGAAAGAGCGGATACGTGGTCAGAAGCTCATCACAGGGTCAAATGCACACCAAGGTTGCAAACTGTCTGGTTCAGCCCCTGACAGGTGGCAGGGAGAGGGATGAAGTCGGTGGCTAGGGAACGCAGTTTGTGGCGGGGACTGAAGACAATGGCTTTAGTCTTCCCAATAGTTAGTTGGAGGAAATTTCTGCTCATCCAGTACTGGATGTCAAACAGGAAGTCTGATAACTTAGACACAGTGGAGGAGTTGAGAGAGATGGTGATGAAGTAGAGCTGGGAGTTATCAGCATACATGTGGAACCTGACATGTTTTTGGATGATGTCGCCAAAAGGCAACATGTAGATGAGAGATAACATTCATAGTGTAAATGTGCTTGATGCTGACACTAAGAGAAAGGAGAGTTTGTTTTCTCAGCACTAAATTCCCAGTTCTCTCAGTACATAGGAACCCCATTCCCTCATATTTAATATGTAATCCCACATCACGTATATCCCATATATTCGCGAGATAAGAAGATTATAGTGGTCACTCTTCTGCAGCAGTAAATGGTTTCCTGATCCAGTGTCCACCATAGATACAGGTCAGCTAATAATATCAGGTCTCACTGTTCTCCACTACTCCCTCCCCTCTCCTCCCAGAGGTGCTGGCTCTTGTAAGGCCATCCCTCACTGCTACATCTGGCCATAGGAATGTAGGGAACAGGAGGAGGCCATTCAGCCCCTCGAGCCTATTACAACATTCAATGACATCATGGCTGATCAGTGACCTAACTCCATATACCCACATTTGCCCTATCCCTTAATACTTTTGGTTAACAAAAATCTATCAGTTAGATTTAAAATTTACAATTGATCTAGCATCAATTGCTGTTTGCAGAAGAGAGTTCCAACATCTACCATCCTTGGTGCATAGTAGTGCTTCCTAATTCCATTCCTGAAAGGTCTGTCTCTAATTTATAGGCTAGACCCCCTAGTCCTAGACTCCCCAACCAGCAGAAATATTTTTTCTCCATCTACCCTATCAGTTTCCTTAATATCTTGAAAACTTTGATCAAATCACCCCTTAACCTTCTAAATTACAGGGAATAAACCAACCCTAGTTTGTGTAATCTCTCCTCGTAATTTAACCTTTGGAGTCCAGGTATCATTCTGGGAAATCTACACTGCACTCCCTCCAAGGCCAATATATCCAATGCTATGCTTCCTCAAGCTGAAAGATGAGGGTCAGAAGAGGCAGAAGCTTTGTCAGTCTACATGCATTTCTATAGATGAGTTATTCCAAAATGGAAGAAATTGAGATTTCCTACCTGTAATATCCTACATCTGTCACTGGAACAGTCCACGTCTTCACAAGGTTGGTACATTCCCAAGGTGACACAGTTGAGAAGGATAACAAGCATGCTGATGTGCTCAAACCAAGTGAGGAGCTGGGGTTAAGGAAAATAACTAAACAGACACGGTCTGATGTACACATTCAGTGCTGGGAAAGATTTGCACTTTCATCTGAAATGGTTGTTTGTTAAAATAAGACGTGTTCATTCTTAAAGGGAGCAGAGGACACACATTATAGATTATTGACAAAAGCACCAGAGAGAGTAGAATTTACTTTACACAGTGAGTTGTTGTGATCTGGAATGCGCTGCCTGAAAGGGCAGTGGAAGCAGATTCAATAGTAACTTTCAAAAGGAGATTTGGATGCAAATTTGTACGGCTATGGGTAAAGAGCAGGGGGAGTGAGACTAATTGGATAGACCTTTCAAAGAGCTGGCACAGGCATGATGGGCTGAATGGACTCCTTCTGTGCCGTATCATACTAAGATTCTGATTATTTTGAAATAATTGCTTGACAGACACAATCCCAATGGCTGTAATGGAGTCAGAAAACAATGTTTAGCTCTGATCCTATTGCCCTTCTGGCCTCTACTCCCTCTTGACATATCAAGAGGCAAATAAAGATTTTCAGGAAGCCTGTGCCCCTTTAGCACCTTTAGGTGCTAAGGAAGATAGAGAGGAAAAACGTAAGGGAACAGTGAAAAAAAATGGTACGAAGAGCAGACAGAATGTGAAAGCACAAACTTAAAAGAAAAAGAATTAAATAATAAAGAGCAAAAAAAACCCAAATTGAACCACACCAAGAGAAATAACAGAGATACAGGCGAAGTGGTGTTGTATGCAAATGATCTCATTAGCTCACTGCAATCATTAAATGCCTACATAATTTTTGTTGAATGCAACCTTAATCGGAACGTAGTTAGGAATCAGCCGAAAGAGCATTGCCTGATGTTTAATATCTGCGAGTTGTGGCAGAATATAAATAGTATAACCATCAGACACAGAAAGCCACAAAGCACAAGACTAGTGCCTGCAATAAATTCAAGATCCACTGAGACCTGGAGCACAGAGTCAATGGGGTAAAATACTTTAAAATGACAATGCTTGCGCACTCACTGCAGGTGTGTTAAAATCATCACTTTTTTTCAAACACTTTCTTTGGCAGTCATGCACAGTGGGAGTGTTTGACTCGACACAGGGTGATAAGGCATCTCTTGTGGCTATAGGAGGTGTGTATTTACTCCCGCTCATTCTGCACCTCATGAAGAATTGGCACTTGAGCATGAGGTGGAAGGCTCTCTCAGGTTGGTGGTTCTATCAACTCCTACCGCGGAGTCAGTAGGTTTTGGGTTCAACTCCCACTCCAGCGACTTAAACACAAAATCCAGGCTGAAACTTCTGGTAGAGTACTGAGCGAGTGCTTCAGTGTCAGAGGTGCTGTCTTTCATGAATGTTAAAGCAAGGCCCTGCCTGCCCTCTCAAATGGGGAAAAGGTATTCCACAACACTGCTTTGAAGAAGTGAGTTCTCCCTGTTGTCCTGATCAATATTAATTCTTAAGCAACATCACTAAAATAGATTATCTGATTGGATTGCTGTTTGTGGAAGCTTGCTGTGCACAAATTGGTTGCTGTGTTTCCCACATTGCAACAGTGACTACACTTCAAAAAGTACTTCATTGACTGTAGAACACTTTGGGACGTCTTGAGGTCACGAAAGGCGCTATATAAATGCAGGTCTTTCCTTATTTTTTGTGTGCTGAAACTCTTACCCATGCTTTTGTTACCTCTGTACATGACTATTTCAGTGCTCTCCTGCTCACTGCCTACCTTCCCCAAATTTAATCTCATCTATAACTCTGCCACCCTACATCCCAACTTGCACCAAGTCCCATTCACCCATCACATCCTGTGCTCGCTGATCTACATCGGCTCCTGATCTGGCAGCACCTCAATTTTAAAATCCCTCCATGGCCTCGCCCTCGCCCTATCTGTGTGGCTCCTCCAGTACTTGGTGTTGGAGCCGGTCTAAATTGGTCAGGTTCTAACAGGGAAGCTGGATGGGAGTTTCTTGATTGCTGCCAGATTCATTGAAAGGAGGTCTCGATGCCCATGTAGAGCACAGATCTATAAGCCAACCGATCATTCGAAGACTTGCCTCCCCATTTTTTGGGCACCAAGGTATCCTCCCCCCAAGGTATCCTCGCAGGATTAATACGCATCAACCATACAACTTGTCTTATCAATGCACTGATGCCATCCCAGCAGAAGGGCGATATACTGGGCGCCATGTCCTTTGTTCAGTTGTCCTGCTGCTCTCAGACACTTCCATCCCTTCTACCTTTAGCATCTACACACCCAGAAATAATTGCTGACTAACTGCAAGGGGTAGGATTAAAGGTAGCAACAGGCATCCGTTATCTTCATGTGGATTTGGGGGTTGACCTGAGTTTGCTGTAAATGGGGTTCATATGTTTCCTACCATATTGGTTGTGTTAACTTCTGTTCTGTACTTTAAAAAGAAAACTTTGCATTGCTTCGTGTAATATTGATGAATTTTAAAAATACATTTGCCATTTCATTGGGGATGATCAGATAGAAATTGCCCTCACTTTTCAGATTTTCTTAACCATTTGAGTGGTTGCCATATTGCGTAGCGGATATAGAAAGAACTTGTTTGTGTTGCTTTTCATGACCTCGGCATCCCAGTTAAGTCATGTAACGTGAGGAGATTGCGACAGCCTTTCTTGCCCATTAAGGTCATAGTCATAGAGTTTTAAAGCACAGAAACGGGTCCTTCGGCCCAACGCGCCAGCGCCGACCATCAAGCAGCTGAACACGTGGCGACAGAACTGGTGCAGGAGGGAGGGATTCAGATATGTAGATCATTGGGATACCTTCTGGGGAAGGTGAGACCTGTACAAGAAGGACGGGTTGCATCTGAACTGGAGGGGCACCAATATCCTGGGCGGGAGGTTTGCTAGAGCTCTTCGGGAGGGTTTAAACTCGTTTGGCAGGGGGATGGGAACCAGAGCTACGGATCAGTGGATGGGGTAGCTGTTGAACAAGCAGATACCGAGTGCAGAGAGTCTGTGAGGAAGGTTAGACAGTTGACAGGGCAAAGTTGCAGCCAGTATGATGGGTTGAAGTGTGTCTATTTTAACGCAAGAAGTGTCAGGAATAAGGGTGATGAACCTAGAGCATGGATCAGTACTTGGAGCTACGATGTTGTGGCCATTACGGAGACATGGATATCACAGGGGCAGGAATGGATGTTGGATGTTCCGGGGTTTAGATGTTTCAAAAGGAATAGGGAGGGAGGTAAAAGAAGTGGGGGAGTGGCATTGCTAATCAGGGATAGTATCACAGCTGCAGAAAGGGAGGTCGTCGAGGAGGGTTTGTCTACTGAGTCATTATGGGTGGAAGTCAGAAACAGGAAAGGAGCAGTCACTTTGTTGGGAGTTTTCTATAGACCCCCCAATAGCAACAGAGACATGGAGGAACAGATTGGGAGGCAGATTTTGGAAAGGTGCAGAAGTAACAGGGTTATTGTCATGGGTGACTTCAACTTCCCTAATATTGATTGGAACCTCCTTAGTGCAAATAGTTTGGATGGAGCAGTTTTTGTCAGGTGTGTCCAGGAAGGTTTCCTGACTCAATATGTAGATAGGCCGACTAGAGGGGAGACTATGTTGGACTTGGTGCTTGGCAACGAACCAGGCCACGTGGCAGATCTATCGGTGGGAGAGCATTTCGGTGATCGTGATCACAACTCCCTGACCTTTACTATAGTCATGGAGAGGGACAGGAGCAGACGGGATGGAAAAATATTTAATTGGGGGAGGGGGAATTACAATGCTATTAGGCAGGAACTGGGGAGCATAAATTGGGAACAGATGTTCTCAGGGAAATGCACGACAGAAATGTGGAGGTTGTTTAGGGAGCACTTGCTGCGACTGCTGGATAGGTTTGTCCCAATGAGGCAGGGAAGGGATGAAGGAACCTTGGATGACGAGATGTGGAACAGCAAGTCAAGAGGAAGAAGGAAGCTTACTTAAGGTTGAGGAAGCAAGGATCAGACAGGGCTCTAGAGGGTTACAAAGTAACCAGGAAGGAACTGAGGAATGGACTTAGGAGAGCAAGAAGGGGACATGAAAAAATCTTGGCGGGTAGGATTAAGGAAAATCCCAAGGCGTTCTACACTTATGTGAGGAACAAGAGGATGGCCAGAGTGAGGGTAGGGCCGATCAGGGATAGTGGAGTCGGAGGAGGTAGGGGGGGTCCTAAATGAATACTTTGCTTCAGTATTCACTAGTGAGAGGGACATGGTCGTTTGTGAGGACAGCGAGGAGCTCCAGCGACCCGGGTTCAATTCTGGGTACTGCCTGTGTGGAGTTTGCAAGTTCTCCCTGTGTCTGCGTGGGTTTCCTCCGGGTGCTCCGGTTTCCTCCCACATGTCAAAGACTTGCAGGTTGATAGGTTAATTGGCCATTATAAATTGCCCCTAGTATAGGTAGGTGATAGGGAAATATAGGGACAGGTGGGGATGTGGTAGTAATATGGAATTAGTGTAGGATTAGTATACATGGGTGGTTGATGGTCGGCACAGACTCGGTGGGCCGAAGGGCCTGTTTCAGTGCTGTATCTCTAAAACTAAAAAACTAAGGAGGTCATTCAGCCCCTCAAACCTGTTCCACCATTCTATTAAATCATCGAATCATGGAATGATAGAATGTAGAAGGAGGCCATTTGGCAAGTCGAGCCTGTGCCATACTTTTTGAAAGAGTTATAGAGGTATACAGCACAGAAACAGGCCCTTCAGCCCATCGTGTCTGTGCCAGCTATCAAGCATCTATCTGTTCTAGTCCCATTTTCCAGCACTTGGCCCGTAGCCTTGTATGCTATGGCGTTTCAAGTGCTCATCTAAATACTTCTTAAATGTTGTGAGGGTTCCTGCCTCTACCACCTCTTCAGGCAGTGTGTTCCAGATTCCAACCACCCTCTGGGTGAAAAATGTTTTCCTCAAATCCCCTCTAAACCTCCTGCCCCTTACCTTAAATCAATGCCCCCTGGTTATTGACCCCTCTGCTAAGGGAAAAAGTTTCTTCCTATCGACCCTATCTATGCCCCTCATAATTTTGTATACCTCAATCAGGTCCCGCCTCAGCCTTCTCTGCTCTAAGGAAAACAACCCTAGCCTATCCAGTCTCTGAAGTGCTCCAGCCCAGGCAACATCCTGGTGAATCTCCTCTGCACCCTCTCCAGTGCAATCACATCCTTCCTATCGTGTGGTGCCCAGAACTGTACACAGTACTCCAGCTGTGCCCTAACTAGCATTTTATACAGCTAGAGCTATCCAATTACCCTCACTCCCACGTTCTTTCCCCATTGCTCTTCAAACTTTCCCTCCCTTTATTCCCTTTAAAAAGTTACTATTGAATCCGCTTCCACCGGCCTTTCAGGCAGCGCATTCCAGATCACAACAACTCGCTGCGTAAAAAAAAAATTCCTCTCACCATCCCCCCCACCCCCCACTGGATATTTAAAAGCCAATCACAGGATTTTCTGCACATCTTTGCAAACCTGGTTTTATTTATTCATTCAATTCAAGGTATTTATCCAGAGCTAAGCTCGAAATCAGTTTCCCAGCAATGAGATATTGCCCCAAGGGCAAACAGAGTCAGACACGACAGAACAAAGACAGCGAATGCAACACAGATCAACACTGAACACAACTCTCAATCCCCACTCCTTTACTTGCATGCAGTGTTGTCACTTTACAATTGCCCGAACTCAACAATCCACTTCAGATCATAACATCCACTCCCATTTTCTTGGATAGTTGCCATTTATCTCGCTTCCAGACCCAACTTTTGTCTTTTTGCTTGTCCCATTACCATCTCCGCCATCATCCCTTTTGTCTTTTAATCTCTCTTGCCTTCTACTCTATCTCAAACCTTCCCTTTTGTTCTTCCCTCCTCTGCCCCCACTTTCCCTGCCTCTGTACTTGCTGAAAATCTGTTACATCTTTAACATTTTCCTGTTCTGATGAAAGGTCACTAATCTGAAACGTTAACTCTGTCTCTCTCTCTCTGCATAGATGCTGCCAGACCTGCTGAGTACTTCCAGCACTTTTCTGTTTATATTTCAGATTTCCAGCCTCTGCAGTATTTTGCTTTTGTTTTACTGTTGGAATTGACGATAATCGTTTGTTTGAAATTAATAATTTTACTGACAGCTTGAGTATCACCAATTGAGAACCCGAGACTTGAGTCAATGTTAATGGAATTTTTGGGATCCATTTCCTTGTCAGAAAATTCCATGAGATGCGAGTTCTCCTGATTTTGCATCATTCCCCCCACCCCTCTCCCCAAACCACCCGCCAGAGAAAAAGAGTTAATGACTGAAAACATCCATTTATGCCAGTCGTAGGTGCATGGGAACATCTATGCATCCAGGTCATATATCAGCATTCCTTTATCGTCTCTGGTTCAAAGTCATGGAACTCCCTCCCCAACAGCACTGTGGGAGAACCTTCACCACTCGAACGGCAACAGTTTAAAAAGAAGGCTCACCGTCACCTTCCGAAGCGACAACGAGTGATGGCTATTAACGGTCGGCCTTGCCAATGGCACCCAAATCACAAGAATAATCAGCAGGAATTAGGAAGACCTGCATTTCTATAGCGCCTTTGACAATCGCAGGACGTCCCAAAGCACTTTGCAGCCAATGACGTACTTTTTGAAGTGTAGTGGCTGTTGTAAAGTAGGAAACACAACTGCCAATTTGCACACAGCAAGATCCCACAAACAGCAATGTGATAATGAACAGATAATCTGTTTTAGTGATGTTGCTTAAAGGGTACGTATTAAGAAGCAGGACGCTTGGGGGGGGGGGGCGGGGGGGGGGGGAGCTTCTATGACCATCTGAGAGGGAAGACGGGGCTGCAGTTTAAAGCCTCATCCAAAAGACAGCACCTTTGACAGTGCAGCACTACCTCAGTGTGCACAGAGCTGGAAAAATCTACCAAACAGTGACAAGTGGAATTTGGTAAATCGTGGGTAAATGGTACAGACAGTGTGTTTTTATCGAGCTGAAATAGAGTACGAGAGTAAACTAGCAAGAAATATAAAAATAGATTGTAAGAGCTTCTACAAGTATGTGAAAAGGAAGAGAGTAACTAAAGTAAATGTGCGTCCTTTTGAGGCAGAGAGAGCAGAAATGATAATGAGGGAATGGAAGAGATGTTAAACAGATATTTTGCAACTGTCTTCACAGCAGAAGACACAAAAACATATCAGAAATAGTGGGGATCCAAGGGTCGAATGAGAGTGAGGAACTTACAGTAATTAAGATGTACTAAAGACAAATTACTTGCAAAATTACTGGGGAAATAAAAGCCAACAAATTCTCTGGACCTGATGGCCTACATCCTAGAGTTTTGAAAGAGGTACCTGCAGAGATAGTGGATGCATTGGTTTTGATCTTCCGGAAAGATCAGACATGATCTTACTGAATGGCAGAGCAGGCTTGAGGGGCCCTGGAGCCTAGTCCTGCTCCTATTTCTTCTGTACTTGCACTGGGAGTGTGAGCCTACAATATTGTGCTCAAGTCTCTGCAGTGCGACATGAATCCACAACCTTCTGACCCAGAGGTCTTACTCACTGAGCCATGGCTAGCAGTAGCATATTAAGCACTAGCAAATGTCAAGGCTTTGGAGAGGGTGTAGAGCAGATTTACTAGAATGATACCAGGGCTGAGGGACTCTAGTTATGTGGAGAGACTGGAGAAGCTGGGGTTGTTCTCCTTAGAGCAGAGAAGGTTAAGAGGAGATTTAATAGAGGCGTTCAAAATCATAAGGTGATTTGATAGAATAGATAGGGAGAGTCAGTTTCCACTGACAGGAGGGTCAGTAACCAAGGGATTCAGATTTAAAATTAATTGGCAAGGGAGATTAGGGGAAATATTTTTAATCAGCAAGTTGTGATCTGGAACGCGCTGCCTGAAGGGGAGCAGATTCAATAGTAACTTTCAAAAGGGAATTGGATAAATACTTGAAGAAAGAAAATGTTGCAGGGCTGTGGGGAAAGAGCAGGGGGGAGTGGCACTAATTGGAGAGCTCTTTCAAAGAGCCAGCACAGTTTCAAAGGGCTGAATGGCCTTCTTCCACGCTGTACGAATCCAAGAGTGTACAGATCTCCGTGTTTATCACGTTTGGAATTATCGTCCCAATCAGCAGAATGTACTCTGTCTTTAAAATAATGATGATTAAAATAAAAATCAATGTTAGTTCGAACTCCTGATGTGCAATGCAATGATTTCATGAGATGCCAGCAGGAAAGTCATAAAATAGAACAGCTTCCAATTTAATTCAGGAAACTCTATTTCAACATTGCAATAACGAAATGGATTTGATCAGATTGTGTTTTTCTTTAACATTGAGAAACGACAGTGAAAGGCCAACAAGCACAATGCAGCAAAGGGATCAGTTTGAATAGAGTGAAAAGAAACGAGGTCAATCAGGAAACGGAGATTAAGTGACTCCCACACCTAACCTCACCACCCCCGCCCCCCCCCTTCACCCCCCAGCAAGCAGAGATTTTAAAAGTCTGACGGTTGTGGTGTGGAGGTAAGGTTGAAGACGGCGAGGAGACGGGCGTCCTGCTATCAGGAGCTAATGTGGACACACATGGCCCCAAAATGGCAGGCAGGAAGTCCACGTACAGCTCTGGCTGCAAGTGTATTGCCTACCAGTTAGGGTAAGAACAAACCAGCAGTAACCTGAAGGGATCTTACCAGAACTCGCCAATTCCTTTCTTGGTCATGAGGGACCTCACTAGGAGGTGCAGTAAGGGAGAGGAAACGGCTACCTAACTGATCCACTCTCCTTTCCCTGAGGCCACCTTCACTTGGGAGGTTGGATGGGATGATGGGAAGGTCAACCTTGGACACAAAGGGAATTCTGCCTCCTCCCATTCCATGGACAGAATTCCAACACATGGTGTCACCAATGGATTTAAGCCCCCTTTCTCCTCCTATGTAGTGCAGGTTTTGATCTCGTTGGGATCTGTGCTTCAATTAAAAAATAAAGCCATAATGAGATTGAACAACAGAAGCTAAACAACCATCCTTAATTAAAATCTGTAATGAGCTTGTCTCCATTTATGGAGCAGTTGCTTTTAAGAACATGAACCGAGGATTTACACCAAGGTGCGTGTCAGAGAATGTATTTCTGTTAAAACGAAATATACTCATTCAACACCGGGTAATCAACGCCAGAAATAGCCTGAAGTTAGCACTTTAGGACACTTCTACATCCGTCGAATAATTAGGAAATAAAACCTTCTTACATGATGTAAGTTACATCAGAACAGTCTTGGAAATTGTACAAGAGGGTGGATTTTCAACTCCTACACCATGGCTTTGTGGGTATTCCCAACCTCTGAGGCAGAAAGTCCCACTCCAGAGAATTGAGCACAAAATCCAGGCTGACCTCCTAGTCCAGTACTGTGGGAGCGCTGCACTGTCTGAGGGTCTGTACTGAGGGAATGCTGCACTGTCGGAGGGACAGTACTGAGGGAGTGTTGCACTGTCGGAGGGTCTGTACTGAGGGAACGCTGCACTGTCGGAGGGACAGTACTGAGGGAGTGCTGCACTGTCGGAGGGTCTGTACTGAGGGAATGCTGCAGTGTCGGAGGGGCAGCACTGAGGGAGAGCTACACTGTCTGAGGGGTCTGTACTGAAGGAATGCTGCACTGTCGGAGGGACAGTACTGTGGGAGCGCTGCACTGTCTGAGGGTCTGTACTGAGGGAATGCTGCACTGTCGGGGGACAATACTGAGGGAGAGCCACACTGTCTGAGGGGTCTGTACTGAGGGAATGCTGCACTGTCGGAGGGGCAGCACTGAGGGAGAGCTACACTGTCTGAGGGGTCTGTACTGAGGGAATGCTGCACTGTCAGAGGGACAGTACTGTGGGAGCGCTGCACTGTCTGAGGGTCTGTACTGAGGGAATGCTGCACTGTCGGAGGGACAATACTGAGGGAGAGCCACACTGTCTGAGGGGTCTGTACTGAGGGAATGCTGCACTGTCGGAGGGACAGTACTGAGGGAGCGCCGCACTGTCGGAGGGTCTGTACTGAGGGAGTGCTGCGCTGTCGGAGGAATAGGGCAGGTGAGTTGCGCTGTTGGAGGGTCAGTACTGAGGGAGTGCTGCACTGTCTGAGGGTCTGTACTGAGGGAGCACCACACTGTCGGAGGGTCAGTACTGAGGGAGTGCTGCACTGTCGGGGGGCGGGGGGCAGTACTGTGTGGGGTGAAACACTATTGGAAGGGCTGCTTTTTGGATGAGACATTAAACCAAGGTCCAACTGTTTCAGTGGTTGATAAAGATCCCGCAAGTATCCTGCCCAATATTCCACCCTCAACCAATATGGCCAAAGACAACTTTAGCTGGTCATTTATCCCCTTGCTGTTTGTGGGATCTTATGTAATAAAAAGGACTAACAGTGCACTGCATTTGATGTATTTAAATTGTTTCAGAGTGGGTACAAGACAATCCTAAATGCAAGTCCTTCTCCTGGTTCTTGTGAAAAGTGTTTTCGAAGGAGCCCTGCAGATATGACGTGATCTTCCACACGCTGCTAAATATAGTCCACTTCTCAAACCGAATAGTCACAGGGCCTGCATTCCTGAACTTGCACTGTGAGGTGAAGTCTATTAGTCGCCACTTTCCAGCAGCTCTGAAGACCTCGGCAATATCAGAGGAGTTGGCAGGAGAAAGGAATGAGACACGCAGCAAATTACAGTTATTGAAAAATTTAATCACAATATCAAAACTTAGCATGTCGCAGTGGCCCCTTGGTTTCTATGGCGACAATTACCACACACTTCATCCATCACTCAAAATATAGCTGTGGAAAAATTAATATTACAACTTCATTAATTTTTCTGCCAAGTGGCGCACTGGAGGTCATTGCTGCTGCTTCTTCAAACCATATTTCTGACTAGTCATACGAAGCCCAGCTCTTCAGTTTTCGAAGCACAGGTCAGTTCTGAGGAATTAAATGTGGACTTGGTTTAAAACTGAGATAGTCCGTGAAGGAGAGAGTCATTTTTTTCTTACATGTATCTGCTGCCAGTATTCTAATTCGGCACCGAGTCCCATTCACCCCTCACCACTGTACTCACTAAACTACATTGGCTCCTGATCCAGCAACACCTTGATGTTAAAACTTTCCTCCTGGTTTTCCAATCTCTCCATGGCCTCGCCCTTTCCTATCTCTGTAACCTCCTCTTGCTCTCAACCCTTCAGGTTAGCTGTACTCCTCCAGTACTGGCTTCTTGCCTATCCCTGATTTTAAATTGCTCCACCATTGGCTGCCATGCCCTTTTCAAAAATTCTTTCATGGGATGTGAGCGTCACTGGCAAGGCCAGCGTCTATTGCCCATCCCAGCTGCCTGGATTTTAAACTCTGGAAATCGCTCTCTCTACCTCTCTCTCCTCTTTTAAGATGCTCTTTAAAACCTACCTCTTTGACTAAGTTTTTGGTCATCTGTCCAAATATTTCCTTATGTGGCTCTGTGTCAAATTTTGCTTGATAATGACAATGTTGAAAATGCTGGTCCCTATAATTAACCAGGACTTAATTCGGAGTTAATAGAGACGATCACTGACCAACGCAAGCTGGGTGGAGCACTACCTAGAACTGTACTCCACGGAAAATGTTGTCACTGAGACCGCCCTCAATGCAGCCCAGTCTCTGCCAGTCATGGATGAGCTGGACGTACAGCCAACAAAATCAGAACTCAGTGATGCCATTGATTCTCTAGCAGTGGAAAAGCCCCTGGAAAGGACGGCATTACCCCTGAAATAACCAAGAGTGCCAAGCCTGCTATACTCTCAGCATTCCATGAACTGCTTTGCCTGTGCTAGGACGAGGGAGCAGTACCACAGGACATGCGCGATGTCAATATCGTCACGCTCTACAAGAACAAGGGTGACCGCGGTAACTGCAACAACTACCGTGGAATCTCCCTGCTCAGCATAGTGGGGAAAGTCTTCGCTCGAGTCATTTTAAACAGACTCCAGAAGCTGGCTGAGTGTGTCTACCCTGAGGCACAGTGCGGCTTTCGAGCAGAGAGATCCATCATTGACATGCTGTTCTCCCTTCGCCAGCTACAGGAGAAATGCAGCAAACAACAGATGCCCCTCTATCTTGCTTTCATAGATCTCACCAAAGCCTTTGACCTCGTCAGCAGACGTGGTCTCTTCAGACTACTAGAAAAGATCGGATGTCCACCAAAGCTACTAAGTATCATCGCCTCATTCCATAACAATATGAAAGGCACAATTCAGCATAGCGGCGCCTCATCAGACCCCTTTCCTATCCTGAGTGGCGTGAAACAGGGCTGTGTTCTTGCACCTACACTGTTTGGGATCTTCTTCTCACTGCTGCTTTGCGTTCAAGTCTTCAGAAGAAGGAACTTTCCTCCACACAAGATCAGGTGGCAGGTTGTTCAACCTTGCCCATCTTAGAGTGAAGACCAAAGTACGGAAGGTCCTTATCAGGGAACTCCTCTTTGCTGACGATGCTGCATTAACATCCCACACAGAAGAGTGGCTGCAGAGTCTCATCGACAGGATTGCAGCTGCCTGCAATGAATTTGGCCTAACCATCAACCTCAAGAAAACAAACATCATGGGGCAGGACGTCAGAAATGTTCCATCCATCAGTATCGGCAACCATGCTCTGGAAGTGGTTCAAGAGTTCACCTACCTAGGCTCAACTATCACCAGTAACCTGTTTCTCGATGCAAAAATCAACAAGCGCATGGGAAAGGCGTCCGCTGCTATGTCCAGACTGGCCAAGAGGGTGTGGGAAAATGGCGCACTGACACGGAACACAAAAGTCCAAGTGTATCAAGCCTGTGTCCTCAGTACCTTGCTCTACAGCAGTGAGGCCTGGACAACGTGTGTCAGCCAAGAGCGACGTCTCAACTCATTCTATCTTCACTGCCTCCGGAGAATCCTCGGCATCAGGTGGCAGGACCGTATCTCCAACACAGATGTGTTGAGGCGGCCAACATCCCCAGCATATACACCCTACTGAGCCAGCGGCGCTTGAGATGGCTTGGCCATGTGAGCCACATGGAAGATGGCAGGATCCCCAAGGACACATTGTACAGAGAGCTTGTCGCTGGTAACAGATCCACCGGCTGTCCATTTCTCCACTTTAAAGACGTCTGCAAATGCGACATGAAGTCCTGTGACATTGATCACAAGTCATGGGAATCAGTTGTCAGCGATCGCCAGAGCTGGCGGACAGCTGTAAAGGCGGGGCTAAAGTGTGGCGAGTCGAAGAGACTTAGCAGTTGGCAGGAAAAAAGACAGAAGCGCAAGGAGAGAGCCAACTGTGTAACAGCCCCAACAACCAATTTTGTCTGCAGCATCTGTGGAAGAGTCTGGCACTCTAGAATTGGCCTTTATAGCCACTCCAGGCGCTGCTTCACAAAACACTGACCACTTCTAGGTGCTTACCCATTGTCTCTCGAGACAAGGAGGCCAAAGAAGAATAAACAGCAGAGGAGGCTCATTGCAGTTTGTATTTAAGGGCTGGGTTTCTCCCCACACAGGCGAGCTATTTCTGGACAGTCCAGCAGGGAACAGTAGAAACTGGTATTTGTACTGAACTGTGCAGTGGGAATAAAACAATTGTGGATCATAGTCTCCTGATTCTGGTGAATGGATACCTGCCAATTGATCAGATAACACTCCTGTAAAGTGACAGTTTGCTGTTAAAGGTGCTATATAAATGCAAATTGTTGTAGGCTTCTAAACATATTCACCTTCCCCCTCTCAAAGGCACTAAATTGTTATTATAACTATAACTTGTATTTATTTAGCACACGGTCTTGTTCAATCTGAGATAGTGACTAGGATAGGGATGGAGTCACTGGTGATGGAGCAGGGGCTGAAGACAATGGCTTCAGTTGTCCCAATGTTTAATTGGAGAAAATTTCAGCTGATCTCGGACTGGATGTTGGACAGCAGTTTGACAACTTAGAGGCAGTGGAGTGGTTGAGAGGAGGTGGTGAGGTAGAGCTGGGGGTCATCAGCGTACAGGAGGAACCTCACATCATTGTGATTGATCTCACTGAGGGCAGCATGTAGATGAACCACCCATCAAATGATACTGTTTACTGAGTCTTGAGTCTTGTCCAAGAGATGAGTTCGGAGAAGTTCCTCATGTGTGTCTTGAATCAATGGGCTTTAAGGAGTTGAGTGTGGTTGAGGAGAAAAAAAATGTTTGGCACAACATAAGAAACTGAGATTCTCTGATAGATGTGTGGAAGTACTATTTCAAGTCAGAGGAAAGAACAAGTCAAGGATGTCAATAGATGAAGAAAAAAAATCAGTGTCAGCTTGGCTCAGTTGGTGGTACCCTTGGCCCTGAGCTAGCAGGTTTGAGGGTTTAGCCCTACCCCAAGACCTGAGCACATAATCCAAGCTGACACTCCAGTGCAGTACTGAGGCAGTGCTGTCTTTTGGAATGAGATCTTAAACCGAAACCCCTTCTGGCTTCTCAGATGGGCATAAAAATTCCCACAGTACTACAGGAAGAACAGGGAATTCTTCCAGTGCCCTGGCCTATATTCATCCCTCAGGCATCACCACAAAAAACAGATTAACTGGTCATTGATTGATTGCTGTGTGTCAGATTTGCTCTGTGCAAATTGGCTGTCGTATTTGTCTATATAATGGAAAGTAATTCATTGATTACAAAGCCCCTTTGGGACGGTTTAAGATGGTGTAATGTGCAATACAATTGCAAGTTAATTCCCTTCTTCACCTTGTTGTTGGATCTCCTGCACCAGTCACTATACCAAAAAAGATTCCCCAAATGAACAGACATAGAATGGGAGATGTCTAATCCAAACTGACTCTTTGCAATAATATGATTCTGAAAATAGTATTTTAATGAAAAACCTCCTCTTTAAATGACCTTTGTTGGAATCAAATGATCCAATTGTTGAGCTGGCAGCACAGCAGTGAGAATGAATGTGCCAAGATGTTTGATGGTGGATTCGATTTAAGTACAAGGCCATTATAACAATTAGTATGTGGGATAATAAAAAGGGCTAGCCAATGTTAGCAGGTTAAGAACTTGTATTGTAATGCCTTTTTGATCTGTTAGTTTTTTTCTAAAGTCACTTAACTTTCTCCAGTACACTCTCTCGCAGAATCAGATCATCCCTTTACAATAACCTGCCCTTATCTAAGCCAGGATTGCTCATTTTTTGGTTCTTTTTGGAATCTTTCCTACATCCACACGATGGGGGTATCGCATTGAGTTCACACAGCCTGCTATGCTGGAAGTAGCAACTGGGAATTTAAGTCATGGCCATGGGCAATGCATTCCTCAATCCCCAATTTATATTCCCAGCTGTGTAAATGCATAACATTACCTTCCCTCCCCTACAAGTATTCTCTTGAAAAGATACTAAACATATAATTGAGGCAGAAATTGGTTTTGGCTTTAAAAGAATAGTCCTCCAACCAGAGGTCCAAGTCTTGCCTGCAATAATTTAAGCGAGCACCAACTTTCCCAAATGGTAACTGTGGAGTAGTTACTGTAAATAAAATACCGATCTTCCCAACTTCTCTGGAGACCATTGAAATAAATCCCTCCAATACATCTAACTCCTGCTCCCCACTTGACTGAGAACATGCTGCTTAGCACTAAGTTGGGATTGGGGTGGGGAGACAGCTAAGTGGCAATGACGAAACGCAAGACCTGGGGGGAGACAGGTGACACCCCCAAGGTGAGGGATGCTTTGGAGAACATCCCCCACACTGTCACCTAGCTTGGGTATCCCAGCAATAGTTAATCAACAGTGCCACCTATCCTGGGGGTCAGGTCACAAAGCCATAAAAAATGCAAACCAAGTACTGGGATTCATTTCCAGAGGGATTGAGTTGAAAAGCAGAGAGGTTGTTTAATATATAACACTTTGGTTAGACCACGCAGGGAGTGTTGCGAACAGTTCTGGTCGCCGTATTATATAAAGGGTTTAGGGGGACTAGAAAAAGTGCAAAAAAGGATTTACAAGGATTTTCCAGAACTGAGAGATTCTAACTATCAGGAAAGACTGAACAGACTGGGATTCTTTTCCCTAAATTAGAAAAGACTGAGGAGTGATCTGTTGGAGGTGTTTAAGATTATGAAAGGGTTTGTTAGGGTAGATGTGGGGAAGAACTTGTGGGGGGAGTCCAAACTAGGGGCCATAAATATAAAGACAGTCACTAATAAATCCAGTAAGGAATTCAGGAGAAACGTCTTTTCCCAGAGAGTGGTGAGAATGTGGAACTCGCTACCACCGGGAGTGATTGAGGTGAATAGTATAGATACATTTATGGGGAAGCAAGATAAGCACATGAGGGTGAAAGGAATAGAAGGATATACTGATGGGGTGAGATGAAATAGGATGGGAGAAGGCTGCAGTGGGACATAAAGTAGTTGGTCTGAACGGCCTGTTTCTGAGCTGGAAATACTTTGTAATCTTGGGCCAGAATCTTGTGTTGCAGTGGTGGAAAAATCGGGGGGAGAGCCCACCTCCACTGGGCCTGGAAAGCAAGCTGCAATTTTGTCCTTAATTGGGCCTCCTGCACCCCTGAGGCAGGAAGTCCCGCCTCCGAGCTGCCAGCCAATCAGAGGTCTGACAGCTCATCAGTCTCAGCAGCGCCACCAGGAGCGGAGGCCAGTGCTGAGACTGCACCCAGCCAGAAGAGGACCGCGAACGCCACCTCCATAAAGGTAAATGGGGCTCGGGCCTCGTTGGGACCCAGTGAGGGGATGGTGAGGTCTGTAGGGCATTGGGGGTAGTTTTAGCAGGGGTGGTTTGCGCTTCTGGTGGCCCTCCATGGGGCACAGGCTGCCCGATTAGCAGGGCTTCCCACCCTCAAACCAGCCCGCAAGGAGGCCTCCAGGTATTACTGGACAGCCCCCTAAGATGCGGTGCCAAAGTGCCCGCCTGCCCCTGGTAAAATACCAGTGATGGCGGGAGGAGACATTTAAGTGGCAATTAATTGGCCACTAAAGGGTCTCAATTGGCCTGGGGCAGGCAGGCTGTTTCCCACCTCCCCCCACCACCAGTAAAATAGCAGGTAGGACAGGTAGGTGAAGGGGACGGTACCTTCGTCTCCTCCTCGATTTTATGCCCCCCACTACTCCCCTCCACCGCCTCCTAGTTCGCTCCTGGGGTGGGGCGTAAAATTCTAGCCTTGGAGAATTCCATTGGAACTGAGAAAAAATGAATTGAGTTCAATCATGACAAAAAAACTGTGACAGGTGACACAGAAAAAGCTTGACACAAGTAGGTCGGACAGGAAACTGCCACCTGACAGGAAATGTGCACAAATGCATGTCTTTTAACATATTAATAGACTTCCACCATCGCAGTTTTTGTTTTAAGTCTCTTTCTCTGATATTTATTTCATACTTCTGTTTGCCCTGTTCGTGATAATCTGCATGATGGCTTTGTTCAAGAGGCTGGTAACTCCCAAGGGTCAGTGAACACCAACCTTAGCCAGCTTCAAGAGGATATTCCAGAGAGTGTTCCACTGACGTTGCTCATCCGGTTCTCCATTTCACTCTGTGCAAAGTCATGGGGCCTGATTTTAACTCTGTCTAAATGAATGAGTTTTTGCCTCTGCCTAAACAGCCCCATAGCTCATGGTTGAGATTGGTAGCTCACTGGAGTGGCCATTGAACCTCTCTACATTAAGACTCCCAAACATAAGAGCTACCACACCATTCTTGCCCAACACTTCCCTATGAAGATGGTGCCTCTTTAGATATTGGAAGTTGACCAGAATTAGTTGGTTATCACCATTGTGCTTTTATTTAAAAAAAACTGTAGGTACACAAAGATCTCTCTGTGTTGTGGGGCCAACAACCCTGCTTGGACATATTCCTAAAGGTTTCATCATATGCCCCTCCCCTCCCCCACAACACTCCCTCTTTAACAAGCACTTTATCCTCCATCTCCAATAACTTTATAAGTAATAAACACAATTGCTTAAAGAAAATGAAATAAAAAGCACACTCCTGCAGCAGTGCCCTGGAGATTAATCTTCAACTACTGCAGACTCCAGGGAAATCCTGGAGGGTTGGCAACTCCTACTGTGACAACCTGCCTAAACCATGAAAGTGCTCGTCACACAAAAGAGTAGTTAAAACTGTATGGAATTCCGGTTTGCCCAGCAGCTTGGAAGTACAAGTGCTTCTTGCAATGTCCGTGGGCTGCATGGAGCCAATGGAACTGTTAATTTAGCAGGGTAAGTACTTCAAGTGTTGTGTTAACTGTGTGGAACATCTGTTGATAAACAAGGTAACAAATATTCTGGAGTTTTGATTACAGTTGGAGATCAGGCACTCTTTATGTAAACTTTCCCGGAGGAGATTTAAATGGATGGTATTGAGTAGATTGCTCTGTGGTGAAATGGCCTTTTCTCTTTCCGTGTCCTTGTGATTTCAATAGGAAATCTAGGAAACTCCAATTCCACAATTCTCAATGAAAAGTGACAACATCTGGCATTTATATAGCGCCTTGAATGTAGCAAAACATCCCAAGGCATTTCACAGGAGTCAAACGTAATTTGGCACTGAGCCACATGAGATATTAGGGCAGATGGGCAAAAGCTTGGTCAAAGAGGTAGGTTTTAAGGAGCACCTTAAAGGAGGAGAGAGAGGTTGAGAGGTTTGGGGGTGGGGGTAGGTGGTGCAGAATTAAGAGGTTAGGGCCCAGGCAGCTGAAAGCACAGCTGCCAATTCTGGAATGATAGAAATCAGGGATGTGGAAGAGTCCAGAGTTGGAGGAGTGGGGAGATTTGAAGTACAAAAAGAAGTACGTGTAACACTAACCTTACAGAGCGCAACTGTTCAGAAATCTAATTATACTAAACAGCTCTCTCTCTTTATTTCTCCTGATCCTAGGCTGCTTAAAGGAGGATTGTCTTTATTTGGAAGCAGGGGTAGTTTTTCTTTGCCTTTTTCTGGTAGAGCCAGCTTCATTTTCCTGGCTAGCAACTCAATGGCACAAGATGCTCCCTTCGTGGCCCGGGGGTCTTGATAAACTGGTGTCCTAAGGCACTGCCTGAAATTGGGGTGACACTGTCTCTTTAAGGTAGGGTGGTGGCACTGTTCCTTGAAGTTGAAGGGGTGTTGCTTTAAATAGTAGGGGGAAGAGAGTGTTCCTTTAGAACATTTTATCTTAAATTGAATAAAACACTGGCAAAAATACCGAGCCTACATCACTTTCTGAAAGGATGTGAATAAAACAATGGTTTACAATTCTGTACATGGCCTCAATTCTGTGCCTTTAAGTCAGAATCTGATTGGGAGGAGTTCGATTCGAGCGGTGAAACAACCAGTGGGATACAGGCACACGACTTCACTCAGCCTCAAATTTGCATGATTCTGCCACAGATCCCCTGCTATGAATCTAGAAGGAACACATATTAATAAGAAATAAATTAAATTGTTTCACTAAAGCATAAACCCTGTAGCAAAGTGACCCCTGCTGGGCTTCAAATGCAGGCCAAACACCCAGCTGGTTATTACTTATTCATTTCAATTATCACACATTTTAATTTCATTCATTCTGTCCCTTCTTATTCTCTTGCCTAACAACGCCTCTTGTTGACAAACAATTCTTCTCTGATTTGTAGGGGTTTCGCTTCCCAAACCCGTGACCTTCATCACCGAGGAGGACAAGGACAGCAGGTGCATGGGATCACCATCCATCTCCGAGTTCCCCTCCCAAGTCACATATTCACACACCATCCTGACCTGGAGATTTATCGACCATTCCTTCACTGATGTTGGGTCAAAATTCCCTCCCTGACAATACTTCCTCACACGGGCCTGCAGTGGTTCAAGAAGGCTGCTCACCATCACTGGCTCAATGAGCAAATAGGGATGGGTAATAAATGCCAGCCTTGCCCGTGGCACCCACATCCAATATCCTGAGACTGAATTAAAAACCGAGCTTTCCACTGTAACCTCCATGTTAAGCCAACAATGCATGTAATGAACTGGTCTAAGTTATCATCCCTTTGGACTTCAGATGGAACTGCTCACTAATGTGCAAGAGTTCCACTAATATCCTGGCTTCAAACTAATGTAACCCATATAACCAAGGCAAGTCACACACCAGATTGAGCATCAGAAACAGTTAAGTCACTCAAGCCCAATGCTGCTCGATATCTCAAGTCTTACATTTACATAGCACCTCAGGCCATCCCAAAACACGTTACAGCCACTGAAGTACTATTTAAAGTGCTGTCACTGTTATAATGAAGAGAAATACAACAGGCAGTTTGCACACAGCAAGCTTCCATATTAGTAACGGGTTGAAGATTTATGGAGAACGGGCAGGAAAGTGGAGTTGAGGCCGAGATGAGATCAGCCATGATCGTATTGAATGGCGGAGCAGGCTTGAGGGGCTGAATTGCCTACTCCTGCTCCTAGTCCTTATGTTCTTCCACGTACAGCAGTGCTCTTCTTCATAGTGCTATGATATGTTTTATATCCACCTGAGAGGGCAGATGGGGCCTTGGTTTAACATCTTAACCAAAAGATGCTACCTCCTGCAGTGCAGCACTCCTTCACTGGGTGTGTCAGCCTCTGGATTGGGACTTGAACCCACAATGTTCTAACTCAGAGGTGAGAGTGCCACCCGCTGATCTACAGCTAACACCTGTGGCCATGTAAATGAAGACAGAACAGATTGTGCAAAGAATGACAGCATAAAAACCTTCGCTTTCCACTCGTACATCCCATGCCATGATACTTCCTCCCTCACGCTGCTCAGAAATCTGGCTGAGAGGTCAAGGAATGTAGTTTAGGACAACACAAGATTGAAATGATACCTGGGCTAAAAGGGTTAAATTATGAGGACAGGTTGCACAGAATGGGCTGTATTTCCTTTGAGTATCGGAGATGAAGAGGGTATCTAATTGAAGTGTTTAAGATGATTAGAGGAGTTGATAGGGTAGATAGTGAGAAACTATTCCCTTTGGTGGGGGCATAAACTTAAAATTAAAGCCAGGCCGTTCAGGGGTGATGTCGGGAAGCACTTCTTCACACAAAGGGGAGTGGAAATCTGGAACTCTCTTCCCCCAAAAAGCTGTTGATGTTGGGGGTGAATTGAAAATTTCAAAACTGAGATTGACAGATTTTTATTGGGTAAGGATTACAGAACCAAGACAGGTTAATGGAGTGAAGATACAGATCAGCCATGATCTAACTGAATGGTGGAAGAGGTTGGAGGGGCTGAATGGCCTCCTCCTGTTCCTTTGTTCTGAAGAACAGGGGAGTAGACGAGGTAATCAAGGAGAAGGACCTGGTGATAACACTGCATTTTAGACTCTGTTAAGAAGGGATGACTGAGAGACATGGAGTGTTCCATGGTCCTCTGCACAGCAGCAGTTAAGTGAGGACAGCCTGATAGTTTACTGAAGACCTCTGGGCCTGTGAATTGGAGGGCCTGTCTGCACTAGCTCACTACACAACACATGCTGCTCCATCCTTAGTAAATGAACTTTACTGAGCTTTAGGTTTGACAGCATACAGAAGCTCTGGGGTTTATAAACTGGAAATATTCCATGAATCACAGCATCATTTAACACTGTGTAGGTACAGATGGGGGTCAATGAATAACATTGGTGCCGCTGATAATTAGTCTCTAGATTGGTAACTTCACGATTGTTCCTACTTACAGTTCCAGTGAGTGCTGTGACTGCACAGAACATGATCATTTGTCTTATTCAATAAGCAATACTTTGTACTTTCTCTTTTGCCAGAAAAGGATTAATGTTGGACAAGAACTTGGTGCAATAAAGAAACATAAGATACATGCCAATCGGAGCAGTTTGGATACTGTGCTATTTAAGGTGCCAGCCATAGCTCATGAGTAGCACTCTTGCCTTAAAGCTTAAAGGTCTCAGGTTCAAAACCCACTCCTGAGACGAGTTCATAACCTAGGCTCGCATTTCCAGTGCAGTATTGAGGGAGAGCTGCATTGTCAGAGGTACCATCAATAGGACAAACCAAGCCCCCTTTGTCCTCTCAAGTAGGCATAAAAGATCCCATGGCACTCTTTTGAAAAAGTGTACTAGAGTTCTCGCCGGTGTCCTGGTCAAATTTATCTCTTAACCAACATCTCAAAAACAGATTATCTGATCATTTATCTCATTGCTGCTTGTGGGAACTTGCTGTGCATATATTCCTTGCTGCATTTCCTACAACAGTCTGCACTAGCTCATTACATACTGCTCCATCCTTAGTAAATGAAGTTTATTGAGCTTTAGGCTTGACAACGTACAGAAGTTCTGGAGTTTATACTACACTTCAAAAAGTACTTCAATGACTGCAAAGTATTTTGGGACAACCTGACCTTGCACATCCTATTTGATGTTAATGGATTGGAAACTTTGTGCTTTGGTTCTTATTTCTTGCCTTGAATTGGTTTTGGATCATAACAGCAGAGTGTTTGGATTCCATTGGGGAATTGGGTTCAGCTGACACTGCCCTCCTCTCTGTCTCTATCACCATAAAGGTACTTGCGGTGTACTTGGTGATGTTGTTTCATGGAAGAATGTTGGCCAAGATTTTGGCAGAACTCCCTTTCTTTCTCAAAGAACATCTTGGATTCATTAACATCCATCTGAAACACCAGGAACATGGCAGATGGGGCCTTGCTTTAGCATCTCTTTCAAAGTGTCAGCATATATTATGTGCTCAAGTCCTAGATGGGCTTTGATCTTACAACTTTTTTAGCTTGAGGCGCCGTGGCTATCAATGGTGCCAAAATGACACTGCAATTAGAAGCATAGAAACAGGAGTAGACCAATGTGGTATTATTCCAGACAATCTGCACTGCACTCCTTCCAAGGCCAATATATCTTTCCTGATGCATGGTGCCCAGAATAAATGCAATATAATAAATGGGATCTGAGAAGAGATGGGATCTGACTGTGACATAACTTCCACCCTCTTATATTCCAGCCTTCTTGAGACAAATAGGTGTGGATTCCATGAGCTTTTTAAATTATTGCCCAGCAATTTCTGTACTTGGATCCCGAAATCTCTCTGCTCCTCCATTGTTCCTAGCATCTTGCCACTTAGAAATTACTCTAATTCAGCTTTCTTAGACTCAGTGTTGAACAGGCCTTTTGTAATTCATAAAATGTGGAATAGATCCCTCCATGATCTCGTCCCCTCCCATCCTACATACTAGCACAAGTCTTCTGCCATTCTGGCTCTGGCCTGCTTTGTAATTGCCTCTGTTCACTCCACTGCTAGGGGTGGAATCTTCAGCTATCAGACCCCTAAAGCTTGGAACTCTTTATCTCAATGTTAACTTCCTACTATGGCTTGGCATCCAATTTCCCCTCTATGAAGTACCTTTGGGACATTTACTGTGCTAAAGGACACCAGACAGATGCACGTTGTTGTATTAGATGATGGAGTTTCAGCGAGTAGATTAGCCTTGCATCTAAGCCCTTTAATTCAGGGATCATTAGATTTAATTCAGAGCTTTGATCTCCAAAATAAGCTCAGCAAACCAAGGGAAATTAGAGTCATTTTTGAGCCAAGTATCCCCTTCTGGTTTGGCTGGAGATCTTAAACAGATAATGAATAGGTGCAGCCAAACCATCAGTAAGTAACTGTAGATCAAGCAGATCTTTCTCCCCCCTGCCATAACCATCCTGATTCATTTCCAGGGAACGGTTGGCACATTTTTACAATCCTTTCCAGCATTCTTTGGCTCGAGGGGCCAAATGGCCTACTCGTATCTTTATGCCACTGTCTACGATTTTGATTCCTAGTCATCACCTGACCCCTAAAAAAAGAAGAATGCGATCTTCACCAATTCTCCCCTAAAAAGCTGTTGATGCTGGGGGTCAATTGAAAATTTTAAGACTGAGATCGACAGTTTTTTTTTTGGGCAAGGAATATTTCGGGCTCTGGAACCATGGCAGGTAAAGGAGTTGAGCTACAGATTAGCCATTATCTAATGGTAATCTCTCTATGAATGGCAGAGAAGGCTCAAGACGCTCAATGTTTCAATGGTTTATAAACTTTAGAAGCCTCATCTTCAAGGCAACATGCTGATTATTGATTTCCATTGCCTGATTTTGGTTCCAATCACCAAATGCAATGTCTTGAACTTCATGCAGAAAATAACTGCGCGTCCACTTTCATTACATCCCTAGTCCCTTCTTCCAGTGATGCGGTAATGTGAAGACTGGGATCCATTCCAGCTCCCATCTTGCAAAGCTCAATCTTGGCTCAGATCCACTGAGCTAACCTAATTTGGATAAACACGGATTTGTGGCGAGGATTGTGTATTTATCCCCAGCTGATGTAGACAAACAGGCAGAAAGCATACAGCAGCAATGAAAGACGAAACATTAGATTAGCTTCAAGACTGTTCAGTTTACAGCATTGGGGAAAAGCAGTCCATTGGCCCTTCTTGGAGATGTGGCCATGATTACAGGTCAATTGTAACTAGTTTAAGCCCCTCACTGTTTGTCCACTGACAGAGTAAGTACATGGAGCATTTAGGAAAGGCCAGAAAATCAACAAGATGAAGTAACAAGAAAGAAAAATAAATCAAAAAATAATATGCTTGTTTAAGGATCCAAGCTTCTGAGTCAGAAGACTGTGGTTTCAAATCCCACTCCAAAGACTTGGCCACAAAATCCAGGCTGACACTCCTAGTGCAGTACTGAGGGAGCGCTGCACTGTTGGAGGTGCTGTCTTTTGGATGAGACGTTAAACCGAGGCCCCGACTGCCTTCTCAGGTGGACATAAAGATCTCACAACCACTATTCAAAGAAGAGCAGGGGAGTTCTTGCCAGTGTCCTGGGACCAATATTTATACCTGGAACTCCCTTACTAACAGCACTGTGGGTATACCTACCCCAAATGGACTGCAGCGGTTCAAGAAGGCAGCTCACCACCACCTTCTCAAGGGCAATTAGGGATGGGCGATAAATGCTGGCCTGGCCAGCGACACCCACATCCCATGAATGAATTAAGAAAAATCCCTGGCCAACATCACCAAAAACAGATTATCTGGTCAACTATCACATCACTGTTTGTGGGATCTTGCTGTGCATAAATTGGCTGCCTCGTTTCACACATTACAACAGTGACTACACTTCAAAAAGTACTTAATTGGCTGTAAAATGGGACACTCCAGGGTTGCAGAAGACAGTACAGAAATGCAAGTCCTATCTTTTTCTTTTTGGACAGAATTAAGTATCACATAGTGAAGAGGAAAATTAGGTAATCAATGCATGATTAAAAGAAAAATTTTAAATGTTAATATCTTTTGGGCGCTGAGTCCAGAGTTAGTGATGTTTACTGCCTGGAGCTTTGGGCTGCACTAGTAGCTGTAGCAGACTCAAAGAGGAGCTGAGAGACTAGTTAAAAGATGGTTACATTTAGGACGTACACCAAATATTACTGTGGTAAACAAGGCTCTGGGATGACAGCTGCAAAAAGACACTTGGTCGGTCCCTCCTGGTCCATCATTTCATTCGACATCAAAAAAACAGCTCGAGGAAAAGAATCTGTGCCTTTTCGATAAAGTTTAGACATTCAGACCCGTGGAGTATTCATGCAGAGAAATTTGGCAGGTTCTTGCAATATTTAGTGTCTTCACATTTTATTGCCCATTAATCTTCTTAACCCAAGTGAAATCTAGAACAATTACTATGACAACAATAGCATTATCCACAATTTGTTCCACACACAGACAAGCTTTCACTCCCTGAGCCTGCAGAAACACTTCAAGTGTCATAGTCACTAAATATGACTGGGCTCACATGATTCTGCTTATTGGCAAAAGACTGTTAACCTTCCAAACACTGGTGGATCATTTGCACAACGAGCCAGAAGATGTGGCGTGACCAGTTCTCTTCAGTGTGCTGATAAATATCCTGAAGTGCTGAGCAAAGTTTAGTTTAGTTTAGTGATACAGCACTGAAACAGGCCCTTTGGCCCACCGAGTCTGTGCCGACCATCAACCACTCATTTATACTAATCCTACACTAATTCCATATTCCTACCACATCCCCACCTGTCCCTATATTTCCCTACTACGTACCTATACTAGGGGCAATTTATAATGGCCAATTAACCTATCAACCTGCAAGTTTTTGGCATGTGGGAGGAAACCGGAGCACCCGGAGGAAACCCACGCAGACACAGGGAGAACTTGCAAGCTCCACACAGACAGTACCCAGAATTGAGCCCGGGTCGCTGGAGCTGTGAGGCTGCGGTGCTAACCACTGCGCACCCATTATTCTCTGCTGCTACATTCCAACTGCACTCAATAAAGCGAGAGTCACGAGTTTGTGTAAGTCATGCGCATCAAGAACTCAGTGAGGGCCATACCCTCCCTTAAGTGATCTGCCTGCGGTTTTTATTTGAAAAAAACTGTTGTCTCCCTCAACTTCGTTTCTGCTACCTGGTGGCAGAAACTTAGACTGGAGTCCTCAAACTGCTTTCTGATCTGAAACAGATCTCCAGGTCTTCAGTATTCAAGGTCCTTTAATTTCTGCCAAGATGTTTGGCTCAATTTGTGAGCTGCTGTAATTCACAGTAATTTAAATATATGTGACACTGAGGACAAGTCACTGTGCTCCATTGGATCACTATTGATCAATATGGACTGTTACAAAATAAAAGGTCTTCACTTCAGTAAGTCCTTTAAATAAAAGCATGAATTCTCCTTGAAGAGAGCAGCAGTTCTCCTTTTATAACCTGCTGCTACTTTGATTGGCGAACCTCGGAGTGTCTGCATTGCTTCTTAGAAAGTCTCTCTTCAAAGACTGGCAGAGGTCACAGAAATCAGTCAGCCTCAAGGATGTCTTCCCACAGGGCCAGATGTTGCTAAAGAATGGCCCATTGTTTGGAATCTGACCAAAAACAACTGACCAACCCACATTTAAATCCCCCTCTGCCACTGTCCCATGGGCTTTGGGAAAGAATGAGACAAAGCAAAGATTCTGGTGAGGATGCAGGGACCAGGAAGGATATAAATGATGGCACATTTGCAGCTTGGGATGATGAGTAGGGGAGTGTTGAGGTAAATAGTGATAATAAGAGCATCAACAGGCCTGGACAACGTATGCCAGCCAAGAGCGACGTCTCAATTCATTCCATCTTCGCTGCCTTCGGAGAATACTTGGCATCAGGTGGCAGGACTATATCTCCAACACAGAAGTCCTTAAAGCGGCCAACATCCCCAGCTTATACACACTACTGAGTCAGCGGCGCTTGAGATGGCTTGGCCATGTGAGCCGCATGGAAGATGGCAGGATCCCCAAAGACACATTGTACAGCGAGCTCGCCACTGGTATCAGACCCACCGGCCGTCCATGTCTCCGTTATAAAGACGTCTGCAAACGCGACATGAAATCGTGTGACATTGATCACAAGTCGTGGGAGTCAGTTGCCAGCATTCGCCAGAGCTGGCGGGCAGCCATAAAGACAGGGCTAAATTGTGGCGAGTCGAAGAGACTTAGTAGTTGGCAGGAAAAAAGACAGAGGCGCAAGGGGAGAGCCAACTGTGCAACAGCCCCAACAAACAAATTTCTCTGCAGCACCTGTGGAAGAGCCTGTCACTCCAGAATTGGCCTTTATAGCCACTCCAGGCGCTGCTTCACAAACCACTGACCACCTCCAGGCGCGTATCCATTGTCTCTCGAGATAAGGAGGCCCAAAAGAAAAAAGAAAGAAAGAAGTCTTAATTACTGCAACAGAGTAGAAACAAGAAAGGTATGTGAGGGATGTTGGAGGCAAGAGGTACAAGAAGGATCATCCATCAGGAAGTAAACTCTTTCTCTGTAGGCCCTTGAGAGTAACGTGTGAGAGGTGGTGGTGGAACCATCCCAGGTAAAGGGGACAATAGTCAAGTCACGGACAGACTTGAACTTTATGCAGAGTGAGGGGAAGAGAAGCACTGCAGCAATTGGAGAAAAGAAAAAGGAAACTGAGCTTCTTGGAGGAATCTTTCAGGGTTGGAGGTGTCATTTGTTCTTTATGTTGTCTTATGCAACATAATGAGGTGCGTGGAGTCCAGTTTGTTGAAGATCTCTAACAGGTTTATTAACAGCTAAACTAGTACATAGCAAACTATTTACAGAACCTTCGTCTGGGTGTTACAGTTGCAGAGTGACTCTGGCTTGTCATCACATGTCTACATCCTGGTACTTAGCTCATGAGCATACTGAGTTCTTAAAGGGACATCACTCTTAAGGCAATCATACATCAAGAGGAGCCCTGGAAGTTCCAATGACTATTCTCAATACCTACTCTTTGATTGGACCCAAATATTTTTAAAATGCCGCCTCTGAAAACAAAACCTAACAGGAATCTTGATTTGGCAGTCATGGGTTAATTGTATATTCGCTGATCAAAAAGGATATGACATTTCTTGCTCACCAATATTGTGCTTGAGGACATGAACGTCTAATCGATATGTTGCCTGATTTGTTTGGCCCTTTTGAAGGTATATTTGTGCCTTCGGTTTCCAAGCAACCAGAATTTCCCTTTGGAAATGATTTGGAGTACAAACCTAATATTACCAGGTTCCGTTCACAGCCTTAAGGACTCTTTGACAGATGGAACCAGTCCTTCGAGAATCATCTAGAACATCTGTCTCCTATTTAGTGCAGGCAGTAAGCCTGACACATTGCTGAAGCTTTTAGAGAACGAGATTTCTCACCAGCCATGTATGAACGTAACTAACAGAAGGTGGATAGTCCGACCTCAGATACCATTAGTAGTTTAGAGTCAGTGAGCCCTCACCAGGAGAGTTGAAGTGTTGCTGTCTCCAGCTAAATTGCCACTATTTGCATCAAACACATGCACCTTTGGTTACTCCCTATTTTTGTAACCTCCTCCGAGATCTCTGCACTCCTCTAATTCCGGCCTCTTGCGCATCACTGATTTCCATCGCTCCACCATTGGTGGCCGTGCCATCAGCTGTCTGGGCCCTAAGCTCTGGAATTTCCTCCCTATACCTTTCCGACTCTCTCTTCCCTTTGAAGTCACTTCAGGGAAATTCTTCCCTGCCTGGGTCAGCGAGTGTTAAGCTAACAGACTGGGTGGGATTTCAAATTGCGAGGCCGGAACCCCGACGTCACGATGACCTGGTCCCAATCCGGAAAGGTGGACGTTCCGCAATGTTTAATTAGCAAGAGCTAAATTAACCTGGAGTCGTGTTCTCCATCCAATTAGTGGCGGCAGTCGTGGTCAGGAAGTGAGACTAAGACAGTGGTGGGCTTGGTTTAAAAGGCGGGTGGCAGCCATTGCTGAGGCTGCTGTTTGTCCAGTAAATGATAGCAGATTCTGGGCAGAGGGCAGTGGGCAGGGAGGGCCCCCGTGTCCGGGCAACCGCCCGTTTTGCTGATGGTTCACTGGAGGTGGTGACTGCACACAGCAGCATTCCCTTCCCTGCCAGCGGCAATAGAAGGCCCGCGAGACTCACCAAGAGGGCATGGCTAGAGGTGGCACACAAGGTCAGCAGCAGAAGAGTGGTGAGGAGGAACTGGGTGCAGTGCCGGAAACACCGCAATGACCTTCTTAGGTCTGCCAAGGTGAATGCCGAGAGAGACGCAGATGGTTTGCTTCCCGGTTTACAGTCACCAGCCTAGGAAAGAGAGGGGCATCCTGAGGGCACATAGAATTCTCCTGAGTATGGAGAAGGGTGCTGAGCCATAAGCATAGGTCAGAACCCTAGTGCCGCTGGTCAGGAGGCTGGAGTGCAGACTGCAATATTGTCTGTGAATGAGAAGCTGCAAGTAGAGATGGAGGGAAACATTGTCCTAATGGTATCATTCTTCACTTTGCAGGCCAAAAGGGAGTTGAACACTTGGGAGAACGAGAGGGCAAGCTAGGACTACCCAAGCTCATTATAGGCTGGTGTGTCTAACATCAGTGGTTGGGAAACTATTGGAAAAAATTCTGAGGGACAGGATTAACCTCCACTTGGAGAGGCAGGGAATAATCAGGAATAGTCAGCATGGTTTTGTCAGGGGGAGATCGTGTCTTACTAACTTGATTGAATTTTGCGAGGAGGTGACTAGGTGTGTAGATGAGGGTAAAGCAGTTGATGTAGTCTACATGGACTTCAGTAAGACTTTTGATAAGGTCCCATATGGGAGCTTGGTTAAGGTAAGAGCCCATGGGATCCAGGGCAATTTGGCAAATTGGATCCAAAATTGGCTTAGTGGCAGGAAACAGAGGGTGATGGTCGAGGGTTGTTTTTGCGAGTGGAAGCCTGTGACCAGTGGTGTACAGCAGGGATCGGTGCTGGGACCCTTGCTGTTTGTAGTGTACATTAATGATTTAGACATGAATATAGGAGGTATGATAAGTAAGTTCGCAGATGATACGAAAATTGGTGGTGTTGTAAATAGTGAGGAGGAAAGCCTTAGATTACAGGACAATATAGATGGGCTGGTAAGATGGGCAGAGCAATGGCAAATGGAATTTAATCCTGAGAAGTGTGATGTGATGCATTTTGGGAGGACTAACAAGGCAAGGGAATATACAATGGATGGTGTGACCCTAGGAAGTACAGAGGGTCAGAGGGACCTTGGTGTACTTGTCCATAGATCACTGAAGGCGGCAGCACAGGTAGATAAGGTGGTTAGCAAGGCATATGGGATACTTGCCTTTATTAGCTGAGGCATAGAATATAAGAGCAGGGAGGTTATGATGGAGCTGTATAAAACGCTAGTTAGGCCACAGTTGGAGTACTGTGTACAGTTCTGGTCGCCACACTATAGGAAGGATGTGATTGCACTGGAGAGGGTGCAGAGGAGATTCACCAGGATGTTGCCTGGGCTGGAGCATTTCAGCTATGAAGAGAGACTGGAAAGGCTAGGGTTGTTTTCCTTAGAACAGAGAAGGATGAGAGGGGACCTGATTGAGGTATACAAAATTATGAGGGACATTAATAGGTTAGATAGGCAGAGACTTTTTCCCTTAGCGGAGGGGTCAATAACCAGGGGGCAAAGATTTAAGGTAAGGGGCAGGAGGTTTAGGGGGATTTGAGGAAAAATCTTTTCACCCAGAGGATGGTTGGAATCTGGAACGCACTGCCCGATGTGGTGGTAGAGGCAGGAACCCTTACAACATTTAAGAAGTATTTAGATGAGCACTTGAAATGCCATAGCATACAAGGCTACGGGCCAAGTGCTGGAAAATTGGACTAGAATAGTTAGGTGCTTGAAGGCTGGCACAGACATGATGGGCCGAAGGGCCTGTTTCTGTGCTGTATGACTCTATGACTCATTGTACTAATGTAATCCAAGGAGCAGGCCCTTGTTGTGGCCAGAATGTCCAGCCGCAGGACACTGGGGATGGAGAAACAGGAGCTTTCTGCAGACAGGGTGAAACGATCTCCACATCTCCATGTTCAGGGGATGCATGGTAATTCTCCCCGTGTCACGAGCACTCAATGCATAAGCTGTCATATTACTTTAAGCAGCAGAAGTATCTGTTGACTGTCCCGATCTCTCTTCACCATCTTCTTTCACAGGGCCAGCTGCAGAGGGGAATGCTCAGAGAGCGTTCCCGAGGACTCAGAGGAGGAAGAGGCCTTCGCGTCTTCACTATCACATCCTACCAGCATAGAAACTTGCACCTCAGTGGGTCCTCACGCATTATTACAGAAGGTGGCACAGGGTGAAGCACATATCACATCAGAGCAGGGGGTTGTAGGGGAGGCAAAGTTGGCTATGGGCAGAATCCCTTGGAGGATGGAGTGAGGCACAGCCCTGCTCAGCAGGGTAGAGTTGCAGAGCCTCGGGAGTCAGGAAACAGATGGCTTTACCTGGAGAATCAGCCTGAGATGTGTGCCCACATGTTGGAGTTATGTGGAGCGTTGGGGTGAGAATGAAGGAGTCCATTCATCTCCTGTGCACCACAATAACTCAGTGCTTTGAGCTTGTGAGCTCCCTTTTTGAGCGGGTGACAAATCTCTTGGACAGCCATGTGCAGCATCACTCAGAGTGGAAGCAGGAACAGCTCACTGAGATGCACAGGACTCGTACCAGGTTCAACAGCATTGACCAGTCAGTGGCACAAATGGTGCAGAGAAGCATGGAGTGGAAGCCAGCTGTGCGTCAGCTGGCGATCCCCTCCAGCGATCGAGGGCACCATGTAAGGGCAGAGAAGATGCTGAGGAGGGGGCCACCCCGCATGGGGGTCCGTCATCATCATCCTCCTCCTCCTTGGCCCCTCCAACAGATGAAGTATCTGTTGTGTTCGGTGCAAAGTCTGGAGCCTTCCTGCCCTTCCTTCCTCACCCCTGTGCCACTGTTGCCCAGGGGTTTGCCTCTGCTCTGGCAAATGCTGACCCTCATCGGTGATGGGACCAAGCTCGGAGAAGCTTGATCCCATTTCCTCTTATGCCCTTCCTTCGTTGGCATTAGACTGCGGAGTGCCTGAACAACACCCCCACCCCAATCCTGGCTCCCCCCCACTCTGCACCGCACCCCTTAAAAAGCCCTTGTTAAGAGTGCAAAGATGTGCAGGCTATTTCTTATCACTGAGCACAATTGCTTGCCTGTGAATGAGGGTCATCTCTTAGCCTTCCTCCTTCAATGCCGCCTCATGCCTCTGTCCCGCCGTTCCACATCACTCTCCTCTACGTCACTCCGCCGCCTCCTCCTCCTCCCGATCATGGTTCTGACAGCATGTCGAACCCGCTCCTTAAAACCAAAGTTGTCAACAAGCCTGTAGATCTGCTTAACTGGCCAATTACACAGAGTGGCTCCTGTCAGTGCCATTTAAAATCAGAACTTGGCAGTTCTGTATTGGGAAATCAGCAAGCCTACTCGAGGGGTTATGGTTAAGCCACTGCTGCCCCTATACCTGCCCCCACTGATAAGTTGAAATTCTGTCCACTGTCACTCTGCAGCAAACAGTGATAAACCTGCTCAAACATTACGGATATCTCTATTACTTTAATATTGGCCTTAAAATACAAAAATAGACCCTAAAAGCTCATAATTTAAAATAGATCTTCTGAATCATTTTCATTCTGCTCACTTTACATTCCCATGTTCACATTCCTTTTTTCCCCGATCTCTCTGCACTATTTTGAGATTTTAAAAAACTTTTTAAAATAATTTTTTTCCCATTGAGAACTTCCATCTTTTCAACCTTTATTTTCCTAAAGACTTGAAATCTGTGTACTTGCCTTCAATCCTTCCCTGCTGCCACTGTGCATTCTGGAACTCTGAAGACCTTTCAAAGAGCTGCCTTCTCTTTGACTGAATTTTACAAACTATTCTATTAACCAATCAAAAGTCTAGAATATAAGGGTTGACATGGTGATATCATAAATACAATCAGGTTAGGTTTATTCATTCTCAGGCTGTGAGCATCACTGGCCAGGCCAGCATTTATTACCCATCATTAATTGCCCTTGAGAAGGTGGTGGTGAGCTGCTTTCTTGAATCACTGCAGTCCTTGGGGTGTAGATACACCCACAGTGCTGTTAGGAAGGGAGTTCCAGGATTTTGACCCAGCGACAGTGAAAGAACGGCGATAGAGTTCCACGTCAGGATGGTGTGTGACTTGGAGGAGAACCTGCAGGTGGTGGTATTCCCATGCGTCTTTGTCCTTCTAAGTGGTAATGGTCATGGATTTGGAAGATGCTGTCAAAGGAGCCTTGGTGAGTTGCTGAAGTGCGTCTTGTGGATGGTACACACTGCTGCCACTGTAGGGAGTAAATGTTTAAGGTGATGGATGGGGTGCCGATCAAACAGGCTGCTTTGTTTTGGATGGTGTCGAGCCTCTTGTGTGTTGTTTTAGCCACACTCATCCAGGCAAGTGGAGACACCGGTGCCAACCTCCCTGTCATGGGGAGGCCATGTGCCCCAGCTTCTCAGACACAGCCCTGCCCCTTTCCAGCGGTGTCGCGTCGAAAGGAGAGGGTCTTGGTGGCTTCACCCCGAGCGTGTTCACGACTTCCTTGGCGACCTGCGTGCAAGCACTGTCGGCTCCGTCTGTTTCCCTTTGCAGCACTTTGGCGCGCGCACACACACACACACACACATATAAACGGACCAGAAAGTAACAGCAACACACTGAAGTGCAGGGTCGGGCGGCACCCACAAAAACCAAGTCTTGTTGTAAACGGTGAGGCAGAATCAAGAGAACAGCAAGACTTGTCCTTAAAAGGTGTGCTTGCGTGTGTGAACCCGAAGGGTCGGTTGGTCTCAGTCATGCCCGGCAAGGTGGGCTGCTTTGCACTTTGCTCCTTGTTCCGTCAGCCCGCGCGCACCCGGTGTTTGTCGGCTTGGCTCCCTGTCTTGTCAGCTGCCGTTGCGGTTCAACGGCTGTATTTTCTGCGGCCTGGACGAGTCCGTGTTCCATGTTTATATGGAGTGTGCGAGGTTGCAGCCCCTCTTTGAGTATTTGAAGGGGCTGCTACTCAAATTCTGGCTGCACTTCAGTCCCACGCTCCTGATCTTTGGGCACCCGGTGCGGAGGGGCTCGGGCCGGGAGGAGGATCTCCTCGTCGGTCTGCTCCTGGGCCTGGCCAAGGTGGCAATTCACAGGTCCAGGCTGCGGGCCGTCGGGGGGTCCGTCCTCCCCGATTGCCTGCCCCTCTTCCGCGGTTATGTTCGCGCCCGGGTGTCCCTGGAGAAGGAGCATGCGGTGTCCGCCGGTACGCTTGAGGCCTTCCGCGACCGGTGGGCACCGCAGGGACTGGAGTGCATCGTTCGACGCCGAGAATGGCATTTTAATTTGAGTTTTTTGTTTATTTATCTGGTTTTAATAAAGTTATTTTAAAACTGTAAATATGTACATAAAGGGGGCCTGAGGAATAAAGGCCCCCTCGATGTGAAAAATATAAAAGGGGCCTGGGGTATAAAGGCCACCTTAAAAAAAAAAGAAAAAAGAAAAGAAAAAAAAAAATGGTCAAAAGAGCTTAATTCCGGAGGTGAAGTGAGAGTCATCAGGGTAGCATCTGACCGAGTGTGATATGCAGGAGCTCCAGCAAAACTGGTCAACTGATTTGAGCACATAATCTTGGTTGACCCGACATGCACAGCCTGCCCCTGCAAATGCAGGATTGCAGAATTACTCTTATAGTTGCAAGATTCCAACAAATTGATTGATGTAATCACACACTCCACATAGATCCACAGAATGGAGATCAGAAGAGGAAAGGTGAACTGATAGTTTATGTTTAACTACTTTAGAAACATAGAACATAGAAAATAGGAGCAGGAGTAGGCCATTCAGCCCTTCGAACCTGCTCCGCCATTCATTATGATCGTGGCTGATCATCCAACTCAGTAACCTGTTCTGGCTTTCGCCCCATACCCTTTGATCCCTTTAGACCCAAGAGCTATATCCAACTCCTTCTTGAAAACATACAATGTTTTGGCCTCAACTGCTTTCTGTGGTAGCGAATTCCACAGGCTCATCACTCTCTGGGTGAAGTAATTTCTCCTCATCTCGGTCCTGAAAGGTTTGCCCCGTATCCTTAGACTATGACTCCTGGTTCTGGACTCCCCCACCAACGGGAACATCCTTCCTGCACCTACCCTGTCAAGTCCGGTTAGAATTTTATAGGTTTCTATGAGATTCCCCCTCACTCTTCTGAACTCCAGCAAATTTAATCCTAACCGACTCAATATCTCCTCATGTCAGTCCCGCCATCCCAGGAATCAGTCTGCTAAACCTTCGCTGCACTCCCTCTATAGCAAGAACAACCTTCCTCAGATAAGGAGACCAAAACTGCACACAATATTCCAGGTGTGGCCTCTCCAAGGCCCTGTATAATTGCAGCAAGACATCGCTGCTCCTGTACTCGAATCCTCTCGCTATGAAGGCCAACATACCATTTGCCTTTTTTACTGCCTGTTGCACCTGCATGCTTACCTTCAGTGACTGGTGTATGAGGCCACCCAGGTCTCGCTGCATATTCCCCTCTCTCAGTTTATAGCCGTTCAGATAATAATCTGCCTTCCTGTTTTAGCTACCAAAGTGGATAACCTCACATTTATCCACATTATACTGCATCTGCCACGCATTAGCCCACTCGCTCAACTTGTCCAAATCACCCTGAAGCCTCTCTGCATCCTCCTCACAACTCACCCTCCCACCCAGTTTTGTGTCATCTGCAAATTTGGAGATATTACATTTAGTTCCCTCATCTAAATCATTAATATATATTGTGAATAGCTGGGGTCCTAGCACCGATTGCTGCGGTACCCCACTAGTCACTGCCTGCCATTCGGAAAAAGACCTGTTTATTCCTACTCTTTGTTTCCTGTCCGCCGACCAATTTTCTATCCATCGCAATACACTACCCCCAATCCCACGCGCTTTAATTTTACACGCTAATCTCTTATCTGGGACTTTGTCGAAAGCCTTCTGAAAGTCCAAATAAACCACATCTACTGGCTGTCCCTCATCAACTCTACTCGTTACATACTCGAAGAATTCTAGTAGATTTGTCAAGCATGATTTCCCTTTCGTAAATCCATGCTGACTCAGTCCGATTCTACCACTGTTCTCCAGGTGCTCTGGTACAAAATCTTTGATAATGGACTCTAGAATTTTCCCCACTGCCGACGTCAGGCTGACTGGTCTATAATTCCCTGCTTTCTCTCTACCTCCCTTTTTAAATAGTGGGGTTACATTAGCTACCCTCCAATCTGTAGGAACTGTTCCAGAGTCTATAGAATCTTGGAAGATGACCACCAATGCATCCACTATTTCTAGGGCCACTTCCTTATATACTCTGGGATGTAGATTATCAGGCCCTGGGGATTTATCGGCTTTCAAGCCCATCAATTTCCCCAACACCATTTCTCTACTAATACTGATTTATTTCAGTTCCTCTCCCTCACTAAACCCTGTGTTCCCCCACATTTCTGGTAGGATATTTGTGTCTTCCTTTGTGAAGACAGAACCAAAGTACGCATTTAGTTGGTCAGCCATTTCTTTGTTCCCCATAATAAATTCCCCTGTTTCTGACTGTAAGGGACCTACATTTGTCTTCACTAATCTTCTTCTCTTCACATACCTATAGAAACCTTTACAGTCAGTTTTTATGTTCCCAGCAAACTTACTCTCATACACTATTTTCCCCTTCTTAATCAATCCCTTGGTCCTCCTTTGCTGAATTCTAAACTGCTCCCAATCCTCAGGTCTGTTGTTTTGTTGGCAAATTTATATACCTCTTCCCTCTTTACATAGGTGAATATGTGAATCAGACTGCCTGGGAGCCAGGGGATGGGACCATGTCAGCAGGTTCAAGACAGAGCTGAATAGATTTTTTTTTATTCATTCATGGGATGTGGGCGTCGCTGGCCAGGCCAGCATTTATTGCCCATCCCTAATTGCCCTAACTGAGTGGCTTGCTAGGCCATTTCAGAGGGCATGTAAGAGTCAACCACATTGCTGTAGGTCTGGAGTCACATGTAGGCCAGACCAGGTAAGGACAGCAGATTTCCTTCCCTTCACATTAGTGAACCAGTTGGGTTTTTACAACAATCGACAATGGTTTCATGGCCATCATTAGACTAATTCCAGATTTATTGATTGAATTCAAATTCCACCTTCTGCTGTGGTGGGATTTGAACCCATGTCCCCAGAGCAATACCCTGGGTCTCTGGGTTACTAGTCAAGTGACAATACCCACTACGCCACCACCTCCCCCTCTAACTTAAGATACTTGATAGAGAAAAGGATTGAAAAGGGGTTTGAGATGAAAGTAATCTTCTGACATTTGGGACGAACCTGGTCTTTTCCTGTCCAAATCACTTGCAATCATACACAACCCTATCAAGGGCCGAAGGGCCTGTTTCTGTGCTGTGTAACTCTATGACTTCACAGCACAGCTGCAAATATAACTCTTTCATGTTGCAAACATCAATTTCCTGGCAAAATTACCCAGTACATCCCTGGAATTAATTCCTGATCCATTACCTGAAGTATTCACTTATCCAAACAGTTTTTCAAGTGTTTATTTAAGCTCAGTAAATAAGCAACATATGTCTGTAATACAATAAACAGTATCTGTTGTAATCCGGCACTGATTGTATTCAGCCCCATGTTTCTCACTGGTTCAAACTGGTATTTGACTGCAATAATGCAAAAATCTTGGGGAAAACAGGACACCAGGGGACGGTTGTAATTTAATCATTTCCTGCCTTCCACCTTATCACAACAACAACTTTCATTTATTTAGCATCTTTAATGTAGCAAAATGTCCCAAAGCGTTTCACACGAGCAATATCAGACAAAAATTAACACCTAGCCATGTAAGGATATATTAACTGAAACAACCACAGGGGTAGGTTCTGAAGAGCATCTTAAATGAGGAAAGAGAGAGACGGAGAGGTTTCGGGAGGGAATTCCAGAGCTTAGTGCCCAGACAGCGGAAGGCACTGCCACCAATATTGGAGTGATTAAAACGCGCAAGAGGCCAGAATTGGAGGAGCAAAGGGATCTCGGAGGGTTGTACAGTTGGAGGAGGTTACAAAGATAGGGAGGGGTGAGGACATGAAGGGATTTGATAACAAGGACTTTAAACGAGGATTTTAAAATCGAGGCACTGACAGATGGGGAACTGGGTGTAGGTCATTGGGGGTGACGGTTGAACGGAACTTGGTGTGAGTTGGGACACGGGAAGCAGAGTTTTGGATGACCCCAAGTTTACAGAAGCTGGAAGATAAGAAGCCGGACAGGAGAGAGTTAGAATCGTAGAGTCCAGAGGTAACAAAGGCATGGATGATTCACACAGAGCCTTGCTAAGATCTGGAACTCACTACCTGGAAAGGGTGGTGGAAGCAAATTCCATTGGAACTTGCAAACGATAATTGGACATGTACTTGAAGAGGACTAATTTACAGAGAGAAAGCTGGGTGTGGGACTAAACTGAATTAAAAATGGATAGGTTCTGGTTGGGTGGAAAGTTAAAATGCTAAAAATCTAAAACAGGAACTCAATGCACCTCGAACCCACCCACTCCTGATTTTAAGGAAGGGGGGCTGGGAGGGGCAACAATGGACCAACCTTTTTCTTAAGGTTGTTGAAACCTTTTAAGGAGGTGGCATGCCTTCGTTAAACATGATATCTATTTTAACCGAAGCCTCCTGGGCCTCAGCAAACCTAGCAGGTGAAAGCAGGCAAAAAGGGCTGGATCCATCAGGTAAGTGCATTTCTAGCACTGCTTGTGGGCCAGGAGGACCAGGGCTGTGTTCTCCAGGCCCAACAAGCTAACTTGTAAACCTTGCGCCACCATCGCACTCTTCTACTCCATTTCCCAATCACCCCCTGGACACCCCGTTATCTGCGACACCCCGTCTCTGTCCCCAATCTCTGACTCCCCTCCAATCTCTCTCAGATTACCCCCCCCCCCCCCACAATTTTCCATCGCACTGTGATCACACCTGACCCTCCCAACCATGCCATACCCACCCCTGCGATCTCTACCCCCAATATGTACTAAACCTTCCTAATCCTGGCCTATAGTCTTTTTAAGAGTGTTCCCTGCCTGACTGGCAGACATACCTGTCAATCAATCTGGCTTCTGAAGAATGAACATGTTCAAAACAAAACATGAACACCATGGTGTTAAAACTCCCCAGTACCCCAACCACAAATCCTCCCCCCAACTGCTCTGAAATCCAGCCACTGTGAATGTCAGGTTAACTCTCCTCTCCATCGAAAGTGTTGAGTGCTTCCGGCATTTTCTGTCTTTATTACTGAGAGATTATTAGCTGCAGCTCTTCCGACTCCTTCGAAATATAATTGCTTGCTGTGTTATGGAACCCAAACATCAGGAAATTTACAATTAAGAAGGGAGACCATGGTATTGGCATTAGAACAATGGAGAAGGAGACTAGCTCTTTGTCAGAGAAATCGAAATCTAATTCCACTGCCCTGCACACTTCTCATAAATCTCTATCTTCCTCTGGTTCAAATATTTAACCATTTTTTAAAAAAAAGTTGCAATAGTCTGTGCCACAATCACTCCCCATAGCAAAACATTCCAAGCTCCTCCGACCCTCTGTGTAAAATAATTTCTCCTAACTCATCTCCTCATTCACTTTGTGACACTTTTAAGTTGATGACATATAGTCACTGACTCCCCAAACCAATAAAACAGCTCTTCTGTATCTGCTCGATTAAAACTCATGATTTCAGAGTTCTCCCCTTCGCTTTCTCGATGCAAGTGGAGATAATCCCAGCTGCGGAACTTGCAGTGTTAGTCTGGTACACTGCCAACATTTTCTGCTGCAGTCCAAACACCAACCTGGCTCAGCTGGTAGCACTCTCACCTCTGGGTCAGAAGGTTGGAGGTTTAAGCCTGACTGCAGGGCTGGTGTACATGATCTAATGATGGTAACCCTGTGCAGTACTGAGGACATGTGGGCAACATGCTTTTCAGCTGAGGCTCTAGATGTTAGAGATCCTGTAGCAGCATTCAAGAAGGGAGTCCTCCTGGACATTTATCCCTCAACCAAAAACAGATTAACTGATTCGTTATCTCATTGTTGTATGTGGGATCTTGCTGTGTGCAAATTGACTTGCCACATTGATTTCTATAGCATCTTTCACAACCTCAAGAGGTCCAATACTTTGATGTTGTAATCACTGTTGGATATGTGACAGTCAACTGTGCACAGAAAGCTCCCACAAATAGTGACCACAGTAACTGACCAGATAATCTATTTTTAGTGTTTGTCAGCCAGAATACCAAGCAGAACTCACCTGCTCTTCTTCAAAACAGTGCCATGGGATCTTTAACACCCACCAAAGAGGGTAGGCAGGGCCTCAGTTTAACATCTCACTGAAAGACAGTGCCTCACTTCCGACCCTCTGAAAGTGCGGCGCTCCCTCAGTTCTGACCTTCCAACAGTACAGCACTCCTTCAGTACTGACCCTCCGACAGTGCAGCACTCCCTCAGTATTAACCCTCTGAAAGTACAGCTCCCTCAGTTCTGACCCTCCAACAGTGCAGCACTCCCTCAGTATTGACCCTCTGAAAGTACAGCTCCCTCAGTTCTGACCCTCCGACAGTGCAGCACTCCCTCAGTATTAATCCTCTGAAGGTACAGCTCCCTCAGTTCTGACCCTCCAACAGTGCAGCACTCCCTCAGTATTAATCCTCTGAAGGTACAGCTCCCTCAGTTCTGACCCTCCAACAGTGCAGCACTCCCTCAGTATTAACCCTCTGAAAGTACAGCTCCCTCAGTATTGAGCCTCCAACAGTGCAGCACTCCCTCAGTATTAATCCTCTGAAGGTACAGCTCCCACAGTTCTGACCCTCCAACAGTGCAGCACTCCCTCAGTATTGACGCTCTGAAAGTACAGCTCCCTCAGTTCTGACCCTCCAACAGTGCAGCACTCCCTCAGTATTAATCCTCTGAAGGTACAGCTCCCTCAGTTCTGACCCTCCAACAGTGCAGCACTCCCTCAGTTCTGACCCTCCAACAGTGCAGCACTCCCTCAATATTAACCCTCTAAAAGTACAGCTCCCTCAGTTCTGACCCTCCAACAGTGCAGCACTCCCTCAGTATTAACCCTCTGAAAGTACAGCTCCCTCAGTATTGAGCCTCCAACAGTGCAGCACTCCCTCAGTATTAATCCTCTGAAGGTACAGCTCCCACAGTTCTGACCCTCCAACAGTGCAGCACTCCCTCAGTATTGACGCTCTGAAAGTACAGCTCCCTCAGTTCTGACCCTCCAACAGTGCAGCACTCCCTCAGTATTAATCCTCTGAAGGTACAGCTCCCTCAGTTCTGACCCTCCAACAGTGCAGCACTCCCTCAGTATTAACCCTCTGAAAGTACAGCTCCCTCAGTATTGAGCCTCCAACAGTGCAGCACTCCCTCAGTATTGACCCTCTGAAAGTACAGCTCCCTCAGTTCTGACCCTCCAACAGTGCAGCACTCCCTCAGTATTGACGCTCTGAAAGTACAGCTCCCTCAGTTCTGACCCTCCAACAGTGCAGCACTCCCTCAGTATTGACCCTCTGAAAGTACAGCTCCCTCAGTTCTGACCCTCCAACAGTGCAGCACTCCCTCAGTATTGACGCTCTGAAAGTACAGCTCCCTCAGTTCTGACCCTCCAACAGTGCAGCATTCCCTCAGTACTGCACTGGGAGCATCAGCTTAGATTTTTGTACTTAAGTCTTTGGAGAGGGAATTGAAACCACAACCTTCTGACTCATAGATAAAGGTGCTCTCCACTGAGCCATAACTGATAGCTAACAGTGACTGCCTGCAAAAGTACGTCATTGGCTGCAAAGTGCTTTGGAGCCTTCTGAGAACACAAAAACTGGCTATAATAGTGAAAGACCTTCCATATTATTCCCAAACCTCACTTCACCTTCCTGCCTCGTCAAAGAAATTACCAACTGATATAGGGAGCAGTATCATGGCTGTCAGATCATGCAGCAGATCTCCTGGCGTGTTGAATACTGTCCGTGATGATTCATGATATCTGAGTAATGGGTGTGAAAGCGAGGGCTGTGGACAGATGCCTCATTCGACCTCCTTGATCCTGAGCTGTCTATGTTGGAGTTAGTGGTCCTCACAGTCCCTAAGCTTGTCACAGTTTGTTACTTGACATGGCCAAAACTAATTATCCTCACATTAACTGTGCGCTGTCTCGTTCAATTTGAGAGATGTGACACAGTGCTTGGGAAATTACTGGCAGAGGAAACACAGAGGGTAAAGAATTATTGGGGAAATAAACAGAAGTGGGGAAAGGAAAACACAAAGAGAAATGTCAGTCAGCAGAACTGAGAAAACCTTACCATCAATTTAAAATGCCACTACAACTCACAGGACAAGGTGCTTTTCACCCATCTCATTTTTATTTCCTTGATTATAAAACTCTCCCTCCGGATACTTCCTCCGTGTTGATAGCTTTTCAAGTAACCCATGAAAGCAATGACAGTGGGTACGGGTAAGACAGTGTCAGGCAAACCCCCACCTGCCAAGACTGAGCACACATTACTTCATCACATGAATAAAAACTTAAAATTGCAAGCCCTGACTGGAAGGACATTTGCACAGTACCAGACAATGCTGAAACAATGGGGACCCAGCAGTTGCTGCCCCAATACACAGAAGTGGCCAAACCAGTTTTCGTCACATGATTAGCTGGCTGGAGCTTTTGAATTTGAACTTCCAACAAAGGATTTGAACTCAGAACGCTGTGTGCTCATGGACTGAGAACATCTACTCTCCTTTCTGCCTGTCTCCATCTCTTTCCCATGGAACTGAATCTTGTGAAGACACGTAAACTCAAAGAGAGAATAGTCTCCTATGTGAACAAGGTTTAAGACGAATACTGGGCCCCAATGAAACGCAAGACCATATCTTCAATGAAGGACTACAGCGAGTTCGAGAAACAGTAACAAGAGATTGCCTCAAACTGTTCTACTTATCTTTTCTTCTACTCTTTTTTGTCCCTATTTGCATGTGTATCACGCATCGTATATTTGTAGGCATTAACCGCATTAGAGTTTAAGTTTAAGGTTTAATAAATTTCATCTTTCTTCTTTAAACCACAGAAAGCCTGTTTCTTCTCATTTCTTTGCCTTATAATTGGAAAGTTATGAACAAGGATTCACAAAGGGGGAGCTTAAAACGCAGTGTGTTTAAAATTAAACCCAGTTACAATAAGACCAGGTAAAAATAGTAACAGACCCGTAGACACCTTTCACACCTGATTGTAACAACAGGCTGGGGAGGGAAGCATTGGGGAGGTGGGAGAGAGGACCTACAAAGAGGGAGAGGGAGGGTCTTTGGGAAATGGAGGGAAAGAATGGGTATGGAACTGGGGACTGGGGTGGGGAAGGATGGCAAAATGGGAAGGGGATGGAAAATTAAGGAAGACAAGAGGTATAAGACTGAACTGAGGACACAAATCTAAATGTTATCAGTTTTATTAACTCGGACTGTTACAATTCCTACCCAGCAACGGCCTTAAACATTATACCATCTCCTTGCAACAGTTGAAGATTTGCTTTCATATTGACAACAAGAAGTTACATTTATATAGCACCTTTAACATAGTAAATCTCCCAAGGCGCTTCACAGGAGCAACTAGAGAAAGTGGGGTTGTTCTCCTTAGAGCAAAGCGGGCTAAGGATAGATTTACCAGAATGATAGCAGGGACAAGGGAATTCTGTTATGTGGTGAAACTGGGGTTGTTCTCTTTAGAGTAGGGAAGGTTAAGAGGAGATTTGATAGAAGTGTTCAAAATCGTGAGGGGCTTTGATGGAGTAAATAGGGGAAATCGTGGCAGGAGGCTCAATAATCAGTGGACACAGATTCAAGGTAATTGACAAAAATAAAACAGAGGTGACATGAGGACATTTTTTTACGCAGTGAATTGTTGTGATCCGGAATGCCCCGCCTGAAAGGGCAGTGGAAGCAGATTCAATAGTAACTTTCAAAAGGGAATTGGATTATTACCCGGAAAAGTAAAATTTGCAGGGCTATGGGGAAAAGAGCAGAGGGAGAGGGACTAACTGGAAAGCTCTTTCAAAGAGCCAGCACAGGAATAATGGGCTGAATAGCCTCCTTCTGTGTTGTATCATTCTATTCTATTATCAAACAAAATTTGACACTGAGCCACAAATGGAGATATTTAGACAGGTGACCAAAAGCTTGGTTAAAGAGATAGATTTTAAATAGCGACTTCAAGTAGGGAGGCAGAAAGGGAGGGAATTCCAGAGCTTAGATCCTAGGCAGCTGAAGACATGGCGGCCAATAGTGAAACAATGAAAATTGGGGATGCACAGGATGCCAGAGTTGGAGGAATGTAGAGATCTCAGAGGGTCTTTGGGCTGGAGGAGAGATAGGATAAGACAGACAAAGCATCTCTCATATCATCGGATACCTTTGCTTGTTAGCTCTAAGAATATGGGAAATGGGGCATGTCATGAATCATCCAGTCGTATACTGAAGGATCTATTTAGTGTCATGCCTCAGTGGGTAGCACTCTCTCCTCTGAGTCACAAAGCCTTGAGCCTCATGCCAGAGACTTGAGCACAAAATCCAGACGGACACTCTCAGCGCGGGTCTAAGAGAGTGTTGCATTGTCGGAGATGTCGTCTTCCAGGTGAAACATTAAACCGATGCCCCCCGTCTGCCCTCCAATAAAAGATCCCATGACACTATTTCAAAGAAGAGCAGGGGAGTCTGGTGCCTTGGGGCAAATAATTATCCCTCAACCGGCATCACTATAACAGATTATCAGGCCATTTAGCTCATTGCTGTATGGGAGCTTGCTGTGTGTAATTTGGCTGCTATGTTTCCTACATTACAATAATGATTACACTTCAGAAATACTTCATCGACTGTAGAGTGCTTTGGGATGTCCTGATGGTGTGAAAGGCACTATACAAATGCAAGTCTTTCTTTCCAACGACATTGGCTGATCTCCTGTGGCATTGCTCACAGGTAGTCTGGGATAGCTAGTAATCCATCGAACTGTAGCTGTCTAAATTTGCAGCCAAGATCAACTGGAGGTCAGTAAATTTCAGGCAAAGCAGTTGCTTTACATGTGTATTGTGTGAAGCCTGGTGTCTGATAACTTTTGAACTAAGTGGAAATTAGAAGAAAATTATATATATATATATAGAAGTACAATGTGAAAGTGTCAATGGATTTAAAAAATGCCTGAAGTGAATGTTAGAGAAAAGATTCGGCATAAAATGAAGCCTCATCCAATGCCCTTTACTTGTAGCTGAAAGCTACAGCTGGCTTTTAAATGTGTAATGAGGATGTAATGAGCGCTCAATGAACTGTTACAGTACAGCAAATTAACAAGACAGAGCTCATGAGCTGATAGGCTGCAGGGTTGAGGTACTAACCTACTAGTGTGACACCATTCCTTAAGGAGTGACTAACCATTCCAACAACTCTCCATAGCAACAGCTGGTACTGGGCTGCATTGCAGAACTTTGATGGATACCACTTCTCTCTTTGTGAAAAGTAGTCACACAACTGGTTAAATGCCAATTAAATATAAGATAGTCACTAATAAATCCAATAGGGAATTCAGGAGAAACTTCTTTATCCGCAGAGTGGTGAGAATGTGGAACTGGTTACCACAGGGAGTAGTTGAGGTGAATACTTTTAAGGGAAGCTTGATAAACACATGAGGGAGAAAGGAATAGAAGGATATGCTGATCGGGTGAGATGAAGAGGGGGTGGGAGGAGGCTCATGAGGGGCATAAACACCAGCACAGATTTGTTGGGCTGAATGGCCTGTTTCTGTGCTGTAAATTCTATGTAATTTGATGTAATATAGATGTATGAAAAACATTCATTGAATCAATAAGTAAATAGGACAGTGTTATGATTAGCAGTGTGCAATAATGTTTACAGAATGCTGGAACCCAACTGAGTTCAACTCATCTGCGGTGTCATCATTCACAAACTGTTCAATCAGCTTCGCTCATATAAACAAACCCCAATTGTCATCTGGCATACTGCAAATTTTTAAAAAAGATGAACGCCTTGCTTTGAGAGTCTAGTTAGACTGTTCGACTTTCTATGCAACAACATCAAGCTTTCTACAAGTTCCCAGTCTGTTGAGAACATAAATCCTTCACCGAAACTGTGGAGAAACTTCCAGTACTGTATCTTAGGGACACTCCTGGTTACACACTCCAGCATCTCTCACACTCCTAGTTAACCTGTCGTCTGATTGTTTTGGTCTCTAACACTCAGTTATTCTTGTCTTTATCACATTGGCATGACTAACCCTTCTTTTATCTTTGGGCTCCATCTATGATTCCACGTTATATCCACTCTACTCTCATATTGCTCACTTGAACTTGCTCACCTTATAGCTCCGAAGATACAACTTTTCCATCTGAAACGCTCTTCCTCCAACCTGAATGTTCCATATGCTGAAATCAAGATTTGTTAAAACATCTCCTGGTCCAATCCAAGGATCTCAAAAAATTATCCTCATCTCCCTCAATCTTCACATCCCACTCTACTCCTGAAGTTTGTTTATTAATCCCTTCTTCTGCTCCAATTTTCTTCCTTGACTCTTCCTCAACTCTTTCCCCCCCCCCCGCCCCCCCACCCCGCAAAACACCTCACGTCCACCAGTTTACTCTCCTCACTCGTCGCATAACCTATGGGCTTCGAAGCCTAAACTTGGGGTCACCACACCATTTACTGCACTTATAGCGACGACAGTCAAATCTGTTGGCAAATGGGATGCAGTATACAAGGATTTTCCGGCTGATGAAAATCCTCCCTCGAGGCATTTCCTCAAAAATCCAGCCCGTTGTGTCTTCTTTCCTGCTTTGTCTGTGATGTTCTGTAATCTCCTGCCCTTCATCTTGTCGTAAAGTAATGTTAACAAATCATTCAATTCTTGTCAATTACCTTAAATCCGTGTCCTCTGTTTACCAACCCTCCCACCACTGGAAGCAGTTTCTCCTTCTTAACTCTCAATTAAATCTCCTCCTCCTTTCCTTCCTGAAGGAGAACAACCTCATCCCTGGCACCATTCTAGTAAACCACCTCTGCACCATCTCCAAGACTTTGCCATCCTTCCTAAAGTGCGGTGCCCAATTGGCCACATTACTCCAGCTGAGGCCTAGCCAGTGTTTGATAAAGGTTTAGCATAACTTCCTTGCTTTTGTACTCCGTGCCTCTATTTGTAAAGCTAAGGATCCTGTATGCCTCTTTAACAGCCTTAGTGGGGGGTTTCTGTCTGTCTATGGAGTTATTGTTAAACTGATTCCTGTCGATTCTGAGCTGAACGGTGGGTTCTGAGTCAAGGTTCTAACTGATGTTTGGGGGGGGTCACAGAACAGGAGGGGGAAGAGTTCAAAAATTGTTCCTTGGAAATTGTTTTTATTTATCTGCAAGCTTGGATTTTGACCATAGACAATGTTTGGTCCCAAACTCTTCTGTCTTGACTGATGAAGCTAGAGCTTAATCTGTTTAAACTCCGATTACTGTTACTGCTAGTGATGACCGATTTTGAATACTGATGTGATAAGGGAAATATTTACCCTTTGGAAGATCGAGAAACATTATCACATGATGTCCTGAATGACAATGGATATTGATGGACAACTGCAGAAATAAAACTGGGAAACGGTTTAATTTGTGTGAAGGTGAATCTTTCACATGAAAATCCCACCGCATGCCTAGCAAACAATTCATTCATACACCACAGTTTCAATATTCCAGATACGTTTGGTGATAATTTTGGGAATTGAGGCAGACATTTTATGCTCAATGATTGAATTGCAATGGCAGCCATTTTGACTCCAATGAAAAACAGCCATTTTGTGGGGTCAGAAAGATGTTTAAATGTCAAAAATTGAAGTACTGACTGGATTGCGCTAAGGCCAGTGCTGGGAAAATGTACTGAGTGGGGTGTCCCAGGGATCAGAGCTTTTACTCACCTATCCTTACGTGGCTTGATGTCAAATTTTGTTTGATAACATCCTGTGAAGGTGCTATATCAATGCAAGTTGTCATTGTTCACTGGGTCAACAAGCATATCGCCAACAGCAGAAGGGAGAGCAGAGACAAATGGGTGGCAGGGTGTAGGGGATGGGAGGGTGGAATGGTGGTGGGCCTGTGTCCGTAAACCAGTATCATTCACTCTATCTGAAGACACGGATTGTAGAGGGGGCTCGACCCTCAGTAGATGGTAGGAAGCTGCTGGATTCTCCTAGAATCTACCTCCTGGAGACTTTGCCAGATGTTATACCTGTGACAGGATGAATCTACCACCCATTGCATCTCTCCATGTGGTATAACAAACACAAGCTGCTTGCTGTGAGCTATAAATATAATGGTTCATTAGGAGAAACACAGTCATTGTCATCTCTCAGATAGCTTAAACACAGAATCAGAGAATCTTACAGCTCAGGAGGAGGCCATTCGGCCCGTCGTGCCTGTTCTAGTTCTTTGAAAGAGCTATCCAATTTAGTCGCACACCCCCAGCTTTTTCCCCATTACCTGAAAATCAATCTCTTCCAGTACATGTCCAACCGCCTTTCAAAATCTGCTTCCACCACTCTTTCAGGTACTGCGTCTCAGATCATAACAACCAATTATTATGAAATTGATGTGAAGACATTTCTCCTTATTTCCCCTCTAGTTCTTCTTACAATTATTTTATATCTGTGACCTCTGGTTGCCAAACGGAAACAGTTTCTCCTAATGACTATAACACACACGCACTGTAGTGAGTATTCAAAGTGTTAGACACAGACCCCATACTATTCCCAGAGCAGGATGAGTTACTGTCTGATACATTCTGCTTCTCGCAGAACTGGACACATCATTGTGAGGCACACCATGGGGGAGGGGCTGGGGTTGACTACGTTCCTCCCCCTCATCTGTTCCTGAAGACATTGCTGGCATACAGTACGACAAATGCTAGCTGTCCCCCACAATCACACCAGCGGCACTTCTTCATGTTTGAGACCCAACAGTGTGTGTCAACAGGATATTCTATATCATGGTGCATTGCAGGTGAACCCAGCCCAGTTGTCCAACTCACACACATGTACACAGCTGCATACATAGGCATGCATGCACATACTTGCTTTCCAGATATATTGTCAGTAACTAGAACCCTGGCAGAAAATATGCTTGATGTCACTCAGCCAGAGGCAAAGTCATGGTGGAGAGGGTTCGAATCCCCTGATCACTATAAGGCTCACTAATTTTGAATGTCAAGACACAACCTTGCACCTTGTTGTTCAAATACAAGAACTTGTAGTTCTATAGACCCCTTTCAAGACTTCCTAAAGTGCTTTACAGCCAATGAAATACTTACAAAGTGTAGTCGCTGCTATGTAGGATGTAGGACACGTGGCAGTCAATGTGCACACAGCAAGCTCCCACAAACAGCAATGCGATAATGACCAGATCATCTATTTTTTTAAGTGATGGTTAAGCATTAAGCATTGGCCAATGTGCCAGGAAGAACTGCCCTGCTTTTCAAAATAGTGTCACGTAATCTCTTTTACGTCCACCCGACCGGGCAGGCGGGGCCTCAGTTTAATGTCTCATCCAAAAGATGGCACCTCCGACAGTGCAGCACTCCCTCAGTACCGCAGTGGGAATGCCAGCCTGGACTTTGTGCACAAATCTCCGGAGTGGTACGAAAAACCCACAACGTACTGACTGAGAGGTGAGAAGGCTATCCACTGAGCTCAGCTAACACAATCAGATCGCACTGAAATATCGCTGCCAATGTTATGTTTTTTGCTGCATTAGAAGAGTTAAGTCAGCGCACACAACAAAATTTTTTCCTGACACTTGCCCAGTGGGACCTGTCACTGTGGGTATCTATTATTCTGTTCAGTGAGCGGGAATCTCCCTGACAGCCTTTTGTCTGCAGTTGAGTGTTTGCTTTAGTCTGAGTGACTGAGCACAGCGGAGCCCAAACAAGTGCAGGGTCTTCATCAATTCCAGTTCTATTCAGTCGTCCAGTCCTTCATTTCTAATAAATAATTTTTTCCCTTTCTTCACTGAGTGACTTCTATCCCCTCTTCTTTAGTTCACATGAGTAATAGAACTATAGGTGTCCGACAGACACAAAGACACTATCTCTTTGATTGACAGACGTTGGAGAATTTAACAGATTTTGTTTCTCTTCACGCACACACAAACCCAGCACAAATAAAACACACACAAATCAGGTGCGAGTCATGACTCAGTTGGCAGCACTCTCGCCTCTATGTTAAAGGTTGTGGGTTCAAGTCCCATTCTGGAGGCTTAAGTGTAAAAATATGGACCGATGATCCTAGTGCAGTACTGAGGCTATGCTGCAGTGTCGGGGTTCTCGTCTTTCAGATGAGACATTAAATTGTGGGGATTATTATTGACTTGTGGAACAGTGCAGAAACAGACCAGAATAACCCCTTCCAGACCTCGGCTGCATTGACTTATCTCAGCTGGGTAGCTGGGTAGGGTTTCTATGTCTCTGTGCCCATGGGTTAGGGTGGGAATGCAATGGGAAGGGAGCAACCGCTGCTCCTGATCCTTTCCAGCAAAAACATGCTGGAAAGTGCATGTGTTTTGGATACCAGCTGATGACAGAGTGGGGAGGGGTGGTTGTCCCGATGCACCTCCTGGACGAATAGCCTACTGTTCAGGCTCATTCATGAGGAATGACCCAAATGGCTCTGCTGTGGATGTTGTCCATGTTCTGAGTTTGCTGAGAAAATTTGCGCTCTTGATGGTGAAGACAAGTTACACTGGAGTCCTTAATTATAGAGCACGGGGATAACTTACAAGCCCCGAATGTCCAGCAGAAATTGGCTTCTACTTACATACACATCAAATCCCGTTCCAAATCCCAAATTAATCCAGTTACTTGCTCAACCAAATGACCCTAACTTATTTTTCCGCACAGAATATTAACTTTGCACAAAAGCATCTCATGCTCAGAGAAATATAAAAATACACGTGGCTGAAAAATCTTACGACTGCCAAAATCTCACAGGCCATTGGAAGCCGGGCCAGGAGATTAGATTCTGATTAAGGATACAGAATGATTCTGATTAACAGGGAAGTATTGTGAAAGTCCTAGTAGACTGATAGATATTAGACTGTGAACTCCTTTTCACTCCCAACAGAATCCAAAGAGTCACAGACAGCAAAAGAAAATTAATTCAGATATATTATTCTGTTGCATGTGTAACTTTTATGCTCAAGATATGGGATGTTAGGTGTAGAAAATGGTTCTTTCCCTAATTCATCCAGTGACAGCACTTGGTATAGGATAGGTTAGATACAGAGTAAAGCTCCCTCTACACTATCCCATCAAATACTCCAAGGGCAGGTACAACACGGGGTTAGATATAATTTTAATTTAAGTTTTTGGTTTATTTATCTGTTTTTAATAAAGTTATTTTCAAATGTAGATAAAGGGGCCTGGGATATAAAGGCCATCTTAAAAAAAAACGGGGATTAGATACAGAGTAAAGCTCCCTCTACACAAAAAAAGAAAAAAAAAAACGGGGTTAGATACAGAGTAAAGCTCCCTCTACACTGTCCCCATCAAACACTCCCAGGACAGGTACAGCACGAGGTTAGATACAGAGTAAAGCTCCCTCTACACAAAAAAAGAAAAAAAAAAACGGGGTTAGATATAGAGTAAAGCTCCCTCTACACTGTCCCCATCAAACACTCCCAGGACAGGTACAGCACGAGGTTAGATACAGAGTAAATCTCCCTCTACACTGTCCCCATCAAACACTCCCAGGACAGATACAGCACGGGGTTAGATACAGAGTAAATCTCCCTCTACACTGTCCCCATCAAACACTCCCAGGACAGGTACAGCACGGGGTTAGATACAGAGTAAAGCTCCCTCTACACTGTCCCCATCAAACACTCCCAGGACAGGTACAGCACGGGGATTAGATACAGAGTAAAGCTCCCTCTATACAAAAAGAGAAAAAAAAAAACGGGGTTAGATACAGAGTAAAGCTCCCTCTACACTGTCCCCATCAAACACTCCCTGGACAGGTACAGCAGGAGGTTAGATACAGAGTAAAGCTTCCTCTACACAAAAAAAAAAACGGGGTTAGATATAGAGTAAAGCTCCCTCTACACTGTCCCCATCAAACACTCCCAGGACAGGAACAGCACGGGGTTAGATACACTCCGCTGGTACACTTGAGGCCTTCCGCGACTGGTGGGCACCGCAGGGACTGGAGTGCATCGTTGACGCCGAGAATGGCATTTTAATTTTAGTTTTTTGTTGATTTATCTGGTTTTAATAAAGTTATTTTAAAACTGTAAATATGTATATAAAGGGGGCCTGAGGAATAAAGGCCCCCTCGATTAAAAAAAAAACAGGGGTTAGATACAGAGTAAAGCTCCCTCTACACTGTCCCATCAAACACTCCCAGGACAGGTACAGCACAGGGGTTAGATACAGAGTAAAGCTCCCTCTACACTGTCCCATCAAACACTCCCAGGACAGGTACAGCACAGGGGTTAGATACAGAGTAAAGCTCCCTCTACACTGTCCCATCAAACACTCCCAGGACAGGTACAGCACAGGGGTTAGATACAGAGTAAAGCTCCCTCTACACTGTCCCCATCAAACACTCCCGGGGCAGATACAGACAGCTCTATAGGTCAGTAATACACATTACAGCCAACGCATGGGTCACTGAGCAATGCATAGAGCAGGTCTGTGGACTGCTCATTTTGGTCAATTGTTAATTCATGTTGCGACAGATTGCAATGTTGCCAGTCAGTGCAGTTCAGTAATAAGCACCAAACATTGAGTGGGAAACCCACAGGCTAATTATATCAACGATAAGTGTCAACTTGGAGCTGGCAAGTCCCGTTCACAATCTTTCCTGTAGCCCTGCACTCACACCGAGCTGATATTTTCATGAGAGAATCTCACCCCATATTCCCCTCCTCCCCCCACCCGCAGTTCACTGACACGATGAAGCCTTGGTTCTGTGAAAACTTGGCTTAGGTTGCAAGCACAGTTGCCTTTTTGCAGGTTAACCTTGAAAAATAAGCCTTTTGAGCACTTCCCCGTCATGGCAGGGGATTGACTGCGAGAAGAACAAGGGCTGAGAGCAAAGCCAAAGATTCATCTAATACGGAGAGCAAGTCAGGGAGACTGAGGCAAGGGGTGGGATGGGTTGATGGGAATTGTGATCCAAAGACCCAATGATGCTTCAGCATCTGCTGGGAGCTGGCGGCTGAAGCTCTCAGCCGTCGCTCAGTGATAGCATTCTCCAGCCTCTGAGTTAGAAGGTTGAGTTCAAGTCCCCGCTCCAGGGACTTGAGCACATAATCTGGGCTGGCACTCCCAGTGCAGTACTGAAATAGAGTGCTACACTGTCAAAGGTGCCCTCTTTCAGATGAGACATTAAACCGAGGCCCCGTCTGGCCCCTCAGGTGGTCCTCAAAGATCTCCATGGCCACTATTTCAAAGAAGAGTGACCCAGTATCCTGGTTAATATTTATCCCTCAGTCAACACCTAAATTGCATTATCTAGACATAAAACACATTGCTGTTTGTGGGAGCTTCCTGTCAGCAAATTGGCTGTCAAATACTCTCTCCACCCCACAAAAGGTTGTGGATGCTGGGGGTCAATTGAAGATTTGAAGACTGAGATTAATAGATGTTAGTTGGCTAAGGGTATTGAGGGAATGGGAGGCAAGGTGGGTTAAAAGGATTTAGGAAATAGATCAGCAATGATTTAATTAACTGGCAGAACAACCTCCAGGGGCTGAATGGCCTCCTCCTGTCCCTACAAGAGAAACGGGGGAAGAAAAGTGGTGCAAATACACAGAAGGTTAAAGAACGCTTGGGTTACAGGATATTTGCATAGTAGGAGAGAGGGAATTAAAAGATCAACTGAAATATCAGGCCATGAATTTATTCATGAAGCTCACAGGATTTGCAATGTTAAATTTAGATTAACTGCAGTTTGTGGTGCTTGAAACCAAAGAAATAGATGCGTACTCCTGCCGTCAAACAACTTTCCTTTGCTGGCAAGTGTACTGTGATCAAAGTTTGTCTTATTCCCACTGGCGGGCAGAGGCACAGAAAGCAGCAGCCCTGCAAAGGGTCACAGGTGGCGATGGGGTGAGGTGGGTCACAGGAGGAGGGGAAGGGCATGTTTTGAGCACATTATAGCATTCCTGGTGCAGTAGCGAGGTAGTGCTGCACTGTCCAAGTTAATGGCTTTCAGATGAGACGTTAAACCGAGAGCCCGTCTGCCCTCTCAGTTGGATATAAAAGATCTCATGGCACTATTTCCAAGAACAGTGGGGAAGCTCTCCCTGGTGTCCTGACCAATTTTCCTTTATAGGATGTGGGCATCACTGGCACGGCCAGCATTCAGCGACCATCCTGAATTGCAGTGAGCTGCCTTCTTGAATACAACTAAGAGGCTTGCTAGATCATTTCAACCACATTGCTGTGTGTCTGGAGTTACATGTAGGCCAGACCAGGTAAAGATGGAAGATTTCCTTCCCTAAAGGACATTAGTGAACCAGATGGGTTTTTACAACAATCCAGTAGTTTCATGGTCAGCATTACTGAGACTAGCTTTTTATTCTGGATTTATTTAGTTAACAGAATTCAAATTCCCCAGCTGCCACGAAGAGCTTTGAACTCCTGGTCCCTGGATTACTAGTCCAGTAACATAACCACTATGTTACCACACCATATTGAAAAGTGGGTGGGAGGTTTTATGTGGGTTTGGAGGTGGGGAGAGCATAAAATCAGGTGGGATGGTGACGGGGATGAGGAGGGGGGGTGGGGTCCTGCCACCTCCGCCGAAATTTAGTTTGGGACAGGAAGGCCTTCCCATCCCGTCAATTGAGGCCCTTAACTGGACAATTAACCCCCAACTAAGGGCCTCTTCCCATTGCAGCCACAATTACCCATCACCGCACGGGAAACATGGAACGGTAAACCATGCAGGTTGCTTCCTAGCCCAGGAGAGGTGGATCCCTCGTTCAAAGGCACTTAGTGGGCCCTCAGTGGGCCCCCCCCCACCGCCCTTGCTGCTGACCGCCCTCCCCAGCACTCCTCCACGACCCCAACCCTGCAAGACCCCTCCCACCTTGACCTACCTCAGTCCTGGGACCAGCAACGCTCCTCAGTCTCCAGGATGGTGATCTCCGGCCTCTGATTGGCCAGCAGCTCTCCAAGGACATGACTTCCAGCGATAGGGTCCTAAATCCTATGGAAGGCCCGTGTTGTCCACTGAAGTGCCTGACTGGCACTAAATTCGGCGGGCCTTCCAGAAAAAAGGCGACACGGGAATCTCTGCGTCGGTTTCCCCCGACATTGAGACCCCCGCCGCCAGCAATAAATTCCACCCGTGAAGTCAGTAAATTTTTGCAAGTTAAGGGTATAAAAGAATGCAGAGCCAAAGTAGGTGGATGGTGTTAGGATACAGATCAGTCATTTTCTCATTGAATGGCGGAGCATTACTAGAATGATATCAGAAATGAGAGGTTTTACCTATCAGGAAAGACTAACAGGCTGGGGCTCTTTTCCCTCGAAGAGGGGGTGACCTGATAGAGGTCTTTGAGATCATGAAAGGGCTTGATAGGGTAGACATACAGAAGTTGTTTCTACTTGTGGGCGAGACCAAAGCTAGGGGACATAAATATAAGACAGCCACTAATAAATCTAATCAGAATTCAGGAGAAACTTCTTTACCCAGAGAGTGGTGAGAATGTGGGACTCGCTACTCCAGGGAGTGGTTGAGGTGAATAGAATAGATGCATATAATGGGGAGGTTGATCAACACACGAGGGAGAAAGGATTAGAAGGATATGCTGATAGAGATGAAGCATGGGAGGAAGCTCATGTGGGGCAGAAACACCAGCACAGATCTGTTGAGTCACATGGCCTGTTTATAAGCTCTGCAATAATTTGTAACAGGCTAGAGGGGCTGAATGGCCTGTTCCTATCTACCTGACTCTAACTGAGTTGAGCCAACTGATGGCATTAGGAACCAAAGGATGAAACTTAATTGGTTTATGGAAGGTGTTCCACACTCTCCCTGAAGGAACTCTGCCGTTTTTCACACTCACTCTCCATCATCAGTACAGCCTCACAGGTTGGATAATATGATTCCAACATTTTGCAACACCTTGCTAAAGGGAGCTAAACACATCTACTGTATTCACACTGTGCGGGATGACAAGCTATTGAAATGTGCACAGTACACAGAGCAATGATGATTCACAAGACCAAATAAGAAAACGGTTCTCCAGTTAAACTCTCCAAGACACCTTCCTACCATGATCTATTTCATTAGATTAGCATAAACCAGGTTGATAAGGCGTCTACACCCGCAGATTTCACTGATCCTTTCTCTGGACCAAATGGTGAACAAGGGGGCATAACATTAAAATTAAACCTAGGCCTTTCTGTGGTGATGTCAGGAAGCAGTTCTTAACAAAGGGAGAGATTGGTGGATTCTGTTGGGTTAGGGTATTAAGGGTTACAGAACCAAGGCGGGTAAATGGAGTTAAGATACAGAACAGCCATGATCTAACTGAATGGTAGAAGAGGTTGGAAAGGCTGAATGGCCTCCTCCTGTTCCTATGTTTGAAGAAGAGCAGGAGAATACTCTTGGGCACAATAGCGGTGCACCAGGTGATGGTGTTTCTCTCGATGCTGCTCCTGCCCACACATCTTGCGCTAATTGCTCACTGCAAGCAGTTAACAGCAGTGCGAATCGGCACTGGTGGCTTAAAAGTGCTCCTTGAAGACGACTAATGCTGCTGTGAGTTTGTCCATCACTTAGAGAGAGAGCGAAAGAGTGAGAGAGAAACAGTGAGAGAGAGAGAGAGAGAGAGAGAGAGAGAGAGAGAGAGAGAGAGAGCGCTAGCCCATCAGTTACAGAGAGAGACCATGAGCTTGTGCATATGTGAGACAGAGAGAGAGAGATTCCATCTTGCATCAGCTTTCTGCTCCTCTGCTTTTTAATAAACTTTGTACTGATATCTTGTTGAATCACAGGCAGTGCAGAGAAGACTGGAAACACAAGAATTCGCAACACAAACTGGCGAAGTCTTCATCAAACAGAGGATTTCAATCCGTTAACATCCCGTGAACAGTCCTGATTGTGTGTGGGATGTGGAAGCTCGAGGAACCTCAAACCGAGCAGCAGGAACAAATAGACGGGATTTGACAGAAAATCAATAGATCCACGGGGAGTGATTATAGATGCCTGGTGTAACAGAAAATCATCAGTCGCAGCAAGGCTCTGTTCAGAGCACAAATTTACCCAACACAAATCACGCCCCCTCCCTCCCACCCTCCCCCAAACACAAATGCAATATTCCACAGTTCCTTATGCAATAAGCAATACCTTTGATGCCTTTTTTGTGCACATCAAGTGTAAGTGTTGGAATGGACTTAAGGCAGCCATCAAGCACTCCAATATCACCAATAGCACAGGTCAGATAAGAATATGAGCATAAGAAATAGGAGCAGTAGACCATTTGGCCCCTCAAGCCTGCTCTGCCATCCAATACGATCAGCTCTACTTCCCCGCCCTATTCCCATATTCCTTGATTCCCTGAGGGCTCAAAAATCTATCAATCTCAGCCTTAAATATATTCAACGATGGAGCATCCACAACCCTCTGGGGTAGAGAATTCCAACGATTCACAGCCCTTTGAGTGAAGAAATTTCTCCTCATCCCAGTCCTAAATGATCGACCCCTCACCCTGAGACTGTGCCCCCGTGCTAGATTTCCCAGTCAGGGGAAACAACCCATCAGTGTCTACCCTGTCAAGTCCCTTCAGAATCGTGCATGTGTCTAAACTCCCGAGAGTATAGGCCCAATTTTCTCAGCCGCTCATCATAGGACAACCTCTCATTCCAGAAACCAATCTACTGAACCTTCTCTGTACTGCCTCCAAGGCAAGTATATCCTTCCTTAGATATGGAGAGCAAAACTGCACACACAATTCCAAATAGTCACATCAAAGTACAATTGTGGCAAGACTTCCTTATTCTTGTACTCTAAACCCCTTGCAATAAAGGCCATTTGCTGTACCTGAATGCTAACTTACAAGTACATCCAGCTTATTCTACTCTGCACAGACAATATAGAAAAATGCCCCAACATCTGGACTAGTCCGAATGTTGCCCACTTACATTGGATTCTCTGCATTAGATTCCTAATTCAGTGCCAGCCATGCTAGTCAACACACCACAGTGCCCTGCACCGCATCAGCTAACCATTGGACTATTGCTGTCTGAAGTTAAGGAGGGGACATTTATTCTGCAGGGTGGTGGTTGCTATGGGAGACACAGAGCAACTAGTGTGGAACTGAATATGCTGATGAAGGCGGCTAGATTTATGACCATGAATAAGCTTCTTCCCAGGAGTATTCGCTTCAGGTTATGCCAAGTGTGATGTAAGTGGATTCTGACAATGCAGTGTACTGAATGAATAATCCACTATCCCTGTTATTTTTAGTTGTGTTCTGTGCTGCACTTGAGGTGGTGAAGGCAAGAGTAAGAGAGAGTGTGGACAGGGGATAGAAAAGACAAAGGCCATAGTTATAGAAAAGCGAAGGCTGAGGGATGGGCCTTGAAGGAGGTCTTTAAGATCATGAAAGGGTTTGATAGGGTAGACGTAGAGAAGATGTTTCCACTTGTGGGGGAGACCAGAACTATAAACCCAGTAAGGAATTCAGGAGAAACTTCTTTACCCAGAGAGTGGTGAGAATATCGAGCTTGCTACCACACGAAGTAGTTGAGGCGAATAGTCTAGATGCATTTAAGAGGAAGCTGGATAAACACATGAGAGAGAAAGGAACAGAAGGATATGTTGATCAGGTGAGATGAAGTAGGGTGGGAGGCTCGTATGGAACATAAGCATCAGAACAGGCCAGCTGGGCCGAATGGCCTGTTCCCGTGTTGCAAATTCTATGTAAAAAGGGAAAGGGGAATGATTATGTTGAATGGTGGAATTTTGGGAATATGATTGGAAGAAGAGTAGATGGAATTGAGTGATATGGCAAGAAGATAAGTATGTGTAGGGAGAGCAAAAATCAAAGCTTAGTTGTCTAGTTCAAGAGGAGTGGCCATTAAATGGGACAGAGGGCAAACTGGGCTGGTAAAATGATATTCCAGTAGAGACAACATTCTGGGAGTGGGCATCATTACCTGGTAAGTAGGAAAGTGACAGGTGTGATGCGGATAGCTTAGTGTCCATCATTTCTCTGTGTGAAAAGTCAACAGGTGAAACCTCCCATCAGCAGCTCACCAATGAAACAGGAACAAGTAACTAACAAGGCTCATCAGGATTGCCTTTCCTGCCTCGCTTTCTCTGTAACCTCTTCCAGCCAACCCACCCAGATCTCCACGTTTCTCCAATTCTGGCCTGTTGAGCATTCCTGATTTTGATCACTCCACCATTGGCGGTCACACCTTCAGCTGCCTTAGCATTAGAGCTCTGGAAATCCTTCTCTAAATCTCTCTACTTCTCTCTCCTTCTTTAAGGTGCTCCTTAAAACAGGCATCTTTGACCAATATGCCTGTTCTAATATATCCTTATAGAGTCATAGAGAGATACAACACCGAAACAGGCCTTTCAGCTCACCCAACCGTGCCAATCATCAACCACCCATTTTATACTAATCCTACATTCCTCTCACATCCCCACCTTCCGGCAATTCTCCTACCAACTACATACACTAGGGGAAATTTACAATGGCCAATTTACCTATCAACCCGCAAGTTGGCATGTGGGAGGAAACCAGAGCACCCGGAGGAAACCCATGCGGTCAGGGGGAGAACTTGCAAAGTGCGCACAGGCAGTACCCAGAATTGAACCCAGGTCGCTGGAGCTGTGAGGCTGCGGTGCTAACCACTGCACCACCTCAATATGTGACTCAATTTCAAATTTTGTTCGATAACACTGCTGTGATGCACCTTGGGATGTTTAGCTACATTAAAGGTGCTATATAAATGCATGCAGTTGTTGAATTAGGAATTTTAATTAATTTCTCTGGCTTGACTGTGTCATGTGGAATTTACAAACAATGGATAGAATCGCAAAACAGACAGCAAACCACCGTCTGCCGCGGTTGATCATACTTGGCACAGCAGCACTGAGGAACTGGCAGATGTTTTTAAGGAAATGGCGGGAGGGTGAGCGACTAACTGCCAATGCTTGCTTGGCCCCAGAGGCGGCCTTGACTGCTTGAGTCTGGATTTGGCTTTGATGCATGGTCGGGTTCAGTGAACTATATGCTTGTGTGATTTGCTTGCTGCTGAATGTTAAAATTGCTCTTAAGTATAGTATGTAAAGGGAACAATAGACATTGCTCCGACAATTAAGAAGCAAATAATTGTTTCAAACTCTCAGGGATGTCATTAAACTACAAGAGCGAGAGGAGAGTACATGGAGTTCCAAATCGTAAATCTTGGGATCACTCATGGCTGTCAAGTGCTATCTATAATACATCTGTGGTGATTCATTTTCTGAGATGAGTAATGGCTCAACATCCCTAATTCAGAAAAGGAGGGGAATAACTTCCTGATTCTGATTGCTATCAAGCTGGAGTAAATGCTCCATGCGCATCAGCTGTGGGTTCAGCTCTGAGGGTCCGTATTATATAGACAGGTGGCACAGTCCAGCAGAGGTGTACAAGATTATTGTATCAAATATAAATAGCACACTAGAGTATACTGTATGTACTTGATGTACTATGTTCAATAGATATATTGGCTATAACTAGCATGCTGAGTAGAATAGGTATACCTGCTCTGGTAGCTCTATTGGGTATACACACATTTAGAGATTAATGGACGGCTGGTGATAAATTGCCAGGGGTGATCATATAGTCCCCCACTCCCAACAGTGTGTCAATAATGTGTCATGCTCAGTCTAAATCAAAATATCTTCCACAAACCATATGTATTTTCATCATTCCTGTACAATCCCCATTATAATTGCAGACTATGCTTAATTCTCTACCCTTTATAGTCCAATAGTTCATGAGCTAGGTTTTCCTCTTTCCTATATGTAATTATTATTAATGAATGTTGATAAGAAACCATGTCAAGTGGATAATGATGAATGGTTTATGGTCATAAATTGATTTACCTGCACTTAATTACTGACACCTGACATCTGATTCATGACTTGCTCCATCTCGTGATTGACTGCAACCAACCTTCTTGCAGACCAAGCATTTCATTCAGGGTTTTTGTTAAGATGAATCTCTGTCGCAGTACTGAATAAACTCATGTATCCACTCCTCAATTGATCAAAGTTCATGTTCAGAGTTCCACATCAATGAGGAACATTGGAGTTGCTGGATGTAGAACAGACCAGCTAATAGTTTGTTCCAACTAAATAGATTAGGAAGGTCAATAGATTAGGGTCACAATTTTAAGTTGTGTGGGGCCAGATCTAGTTTAGATGTCAGGGAGATGGTCCTTTTCCGACAGAACTGTGGGCCTCTGGAACAGGTAGACACTTCAGGGAATTCAGGGCCAGAATGGTCTCCTGGACTAGTATCGATCGCCTAGATGGGTGGAAGAGGAATTTCCAAGATTTTTCCCCCAAATTAGCCTGGGTTTTTATCCGGTTTTGTGCCTCTCCTGGGAGATCGCATGATTTTGGTTAGGGTTGGGAGAGTTTATATTGTGAAACACAAGAGTGTCTTCACCTGTTGGTCATTGCTTGTGAACACCGTCATGCTCTGCCACAGAGTTGTGAGATGCAGGTTTGTGCCAGTCAGATGCCAAGTTAGTGACTCCTGCCTCTTGTTGCATGAAGGAACCAAGCCAAGGCTCAAGGAGGGATGGAGAATTCAATCTCAGGCTGCCCTTGTCTGCCACCTGCTGGCCAATTACAAAAGGGTTGACAGTGACTCATCTAATGTAGGATCATCCATCCCAAGGCCTGTGGACCACCTGAGGTCCCGAGAATCTGGAAATCCTTAATACCCGGGCAACTCAGTCATATTGGTGTCAGCTGTGGCTCAGTGGGTAGCACTCTCCCTTCCGACTCCGAAGGTCATGTGTCCAAGCTCCACTCCAGAGATTTGAGCACACAATCTAGGCTGACACTCCAGTGCAGTACTGAGGGAGCACTGCACAGGAAGAGGTGCCATCTTTTGGGTGAGACATTAAAACCAAGGCCCCGTCTGGCCTCTCAGGTGGATGTAAAAGATTCCATGTGCACTATTTCAAAGAAGAGCAGGGGAGCTCTCCTTCGTGTTCTGGGCAATATTTATCCCTCAATAAACAGATTATCTGGTCATTATCACATTGCTGTTTGTGGGAGCTTGCTGTGCATTTCTACATTTCCTACATTGCAACACAGTCCTTCATTGGCTGTAAAGCACTTTGGGAAGTTGTTAAAGTGCTATAGAAATGCAAATTCTTATATTTCATGCTCGCTGGTTTGTCCTTGTTTGAATCTCCTGGGCCTGGAGGTTTGGAAAGGGCTGTTCTTAGCACTGTCATCTCATTGACGGATAAATCCTAAATTAGGACACCAAGAGCTATTAGTGTCAGCAACTCAAGATATTTGCAAATAAAGGGAACAACAATTTAAACTTAATATGTGACCTCAGCACCTTTGTTATTCTCAAAGACAGAAATACTCCGATATATCTGAGTTACAGTCTCAATGGAAACAAGAGAAGTTGGGTTACTGAAAGAGAGACAAAGGGCTTAATATACAGCACAAAATAAAGCACCTTAATCGGAGCTTGAGCAGAAGTTAAGCGTCATCCTGTCATGTCATAGTTTTCAAGCTATCATTCATATATAAAAGGGATAGGTAAAT